>NW_026943823.1:21619841-21832341 GCF_035594765.1 Anolis carolinensis
AAATATAGATATATGTATGTGTATATATCTATATAGCTAGCTGGAGAATATAGATACGTATACTGTATGTGTGCGCGCATATATATAATGCTAGAGAATACATATATAAATATAGATATATGTATGTGTATCTATCTATATCTATAGCTAGCTGGAGAATATAGATACGCATACTGTATGTGTGCGCGCATATATATAATGCTAGAGAATACATATATAAATATAGATATATGTATGTGTATATATCTGTATCTATAGCTAGCTGGAGAATATAGATATATATGTATATGTATACTGTATGTGTATGTGCATATATATAATGCTAGAGAATACATATATAAATATAGATATATGTATGTGTATATATCTTTATCTATAGCTAGCTGGAGAATAGAGATATATATGTATATGTATACTGTATGTGTGTGTATATATATAATGCTAGAGAATATATATGTAGCATATATATGCGTATATGTATGTGTGTGTGTATATCTATATATATAAAAGAGTAATGGCATCACGGCAGCGGACAAAACAACAAAAGTAAACACCCCACAACCTTGAAAATTGACAGCACAACCCCTCATCCATGCCTCTAGGTTGATACAACAAAAAGAAAACAAAAATAAAGTCCTAATTAGAGGGAGAGGAATAATTGTTTTTATCCAATTGCTGCCAGTTAGAAGGCTAAGATCTGCCCACTTGGTATCCTAGCAACCCAATAAAAATAATGAAAAATACTAATAATAATTAAAAACACTAAAAAATTAATACAATAAAATACTATAATAACAGAAAATAACTAAAAATAATACAAGAAAATAATAAAATATAATAAATAAAAAGATAACTTACAATAAAAATAATTTAAAAATACAAATAACATCCAATAAAAATTACACAACAATTTTTAACCAATACCACCACCACTTTGCCACAGCAACGCGTGGCCGGGCACAGCTAGTATATATATATATATAATGTTGGAACTTACATATATGTGTGTGTGTGTGTGTGTGTGTGTATATATATATAATCCTAGAGAAAATGGAAGGATGCCTGATGTCTTCCATGCCAATAAAATAGGGAATAATGCCCACCCATTATTCCTATCCATGGTGCTGAAGCTGTTTAGGGTCAATGTTCAGCACCATGGACAGGTCTAAAAGGCAGATTGGGCTCCTTGTCCCATTGAGATGGATGGCATCAACCTGTCATTTTCTGGAGCCCAAACCTGGCATGGTCTCCACTCTCTCTGGCCTGGAAAATGTTGGCTACTAACAACATAGAGTGGCCCAAGTGAGCTATCGGTGTGGCTCAGCCTGGCCGCTTGGCTGGGATGTCCCCTAAAGCCCTTGTGGCACTACAACTCCCAGTTTCGTCTGCCGGCGTGGCCAATGGGATGGCACGTTCGCCCACATCGTGGCACCCAGGTTGCAGCAAAGAGCGATATCATGGCAACCATGGCAACAAGGGCTTTGGCGTTTGGAAAATATATTCTCCCGAGACTCTTCTCGGAATCTGTAGGCAAAAAGTCATGCTTTGGAGGCCTCTTGTCTTTGTTAAATCAGCTCAAAATGGGAGGGTTTCAGTGGCAGCCAGTAGCTTGGAACGTGGATCTGTTTCGGGTTTTAGTCTGAACTTTCAAGGAGCCACTAATGTGTTTGCCTTGTTTTTCCTTGGGCCTTGATGGCTGTTGATTAAAGTTGCCTGGGTGGTGGTGATGATGATGATGATATTATGATGATGATGATGATGATTATTATTATCATCATCATTATTAATTACTGGCTCTTCCCTCTTGATTAAGACCCGAAGCACTGTTTTTGAAAAACTGCATTTCTTCTGTGTCTGGAGCCAATGCAGGTAGTTTTTCCCCATGCACAGAGGAAATACTGGGTTGTTGTGAGTTTTCTGGGCTGCACGACCACGTTCCAGTAGCATTTTCCCCTGACATTTCGCCTGCATCTGTAGCTAATGACTTCTTCAAAGGTTCTGTTGGCAATGAAGCAACTGTATATACTCGAGTATAACCAGGTTTTTAAAGACTTTTTAAAGACTTTTTAAGACTCGGCTTATATTCGGGTGAGGGTCCTGGTTGGCTTATATTCGGGTCAGCTTATACTCGAGAATATATGGTACATTTATTATTTTTCTCTATTATTGTTGGTATTATTACATTTATTATTTTTCTCTATTATTGTTGCTAGTATTACATTTATTTTACTTTATCTTTATTATTATTAATACATTTATTATTTCACTCTGATCTTATTATTATTATTATTATTATTATTATTGCATTTATTATTTTGCTCTATTTATTATTACAAGTATTAACTTTATTTTATACCCCGCCTCTATCTCCCCAAAGGGGACTCAGGGCGGCTTACATGGGGCCAAGCCTAAATAAAAACAATAGCAATATAAAACAGAACAATCGACAAAAAATATGCACAATTATAAAAATTTAAACATTAGTCAATAAAAACAAATGACAAGAATTAATAAAAACATGGATTAAAACGGAGAGGTTGTAAAAGCAGAGTGGGTAAGGTGCACCATATAAATATTGTAAACACGTGTATAACATGTATTATTTTACTCTATTATTATTAAAAGGATACATAAGCACATTTATTTACAAGATGAGAATAATGATTTGATCAGAGTTGGACAGTCTTACCTTAAATTTGAACTTGATGTAAATATTCAAAACATTTAACCTACTGATGCCTCAATTAATGTAATTTTATTGGTATCTATTTTTATTTCTGAAATTTACCACCCTAGGCTTATACTGGAGTCAATGTTTTCCCAGGTTTTTTGTGGTAAAATCAGGTGCCTCGGCTTATATTCGGGTCGGCTTATACTTGAGTATATACGGTATTTTCATCTCTAACTCCATATTTCCTTAAGAGTTATATTTTTTCTCTCTCCTTCTTTTATTCCACACAGTATCCTATAGATTCTACCAGTTACACCTTTCAATTTTTTTTATAGAGAAAGACTATAGAATTAAACCGGATTGATGACTGTATAGTATATATTTTTATTTATATGTATACTAGCTGTGCCCGGCCACGCGTTGCTGTGGCGAAGTCTGGTGGTATGGAAAATAAAGTATTGAGGAATTGGTGGTAGTTAAGGTCAAGGGTAAAGGTTTTCCCCTGACATTAAGTCCAGTCGTTTCTGATTCTGGGGGTTGGTGCTCATCTCCATTTCTAAGCCGAAGAGCCGGCGTTGTCCATAGACACCTCCAAGGTCATGTGGCCATTGGCATGACTGCCTGGAGCACCGTTACCTTCCCGCCAAAGCGGTACCTATTGATCTACTCACACTGGCATGTTTTCAAACTGCTAAGTTGGCAGGAGCTGGGGCTAACAGTGGGCGCTCACTCCGCTCCCAGGATTTGAACCTGGGACCTTTTGGTCCGCAAGTTCAGCAGCTTAGTGCTTTAACACACTGTGCCATCAGGGGCCCCTTTTACACTGCCATATAATCCAGTTGAAATCAGTGTGGAAGAGGCCTAAGTGAGGCCTAACTCTGCCTGTCCCCTGGGCTGAGTGGGTTGCTAGGAGACCAAGTGGGCGGAGTGTAGCCTTCTAACTGGCAGCAATTGGATAAAAACAATTATTCCTCTCCCTCTAATTAGGATTTTATTTTTATTTTATTTTTGTTGTATGAACGTAGAGGCATGGATGAGGTGTTGTGCTGCCAAGTTTAGTGTTTCTGGGATGTGTAGTTTTGTTGTTTTGTCCTAGGCCAAAATTTCATTACCCTTTTATATATATAGATATATGTATTTTTATCCTTTACAATTTTATCTTGTAAATCGCCTAGAGCATCTTGGATGGAGGGCGATTAATAAGTAATTAAATGATGATGATGATGATGATGATGATATTCCTCTCGAGGCAGTGCATTGCCCCAACCCAAAACAACGTTGTGACTTGATTGATTCTCAGCAACGACTTAAAACCAAATATTGCAACAGCAGTAATAGCAACAAGGGAGTAGTGATAAGAATGCAAAGGAAAGGTTCCTTTGGAAAATAGGTAAGGCTCTCAAGTACATTGTTCCTGGCACTTTGCAGCCATTGGCATGTCTTTATTTGGGTCGTAGTGCAGAGAAGAAAGCAGATTTCGGTACGAAAAGGGTTGTGATGTCAGACGTCTCCCGCTTCACAAGTGCATTGAGCCGGACGGAGCGGAAATCCCTCTCTCGGAGCAGAAACATCTTGGAGAAGTCAGTGCAGCTGACAGAGCAGGGATGCCAGGCAAGCTTGACGGATGCCTTTTGGGAGGGCGAACGATGCTGCTGGAAGTTGCGACCGTATGCTGCCAGGAAGCGCATGTCTGCCCTGCTTCACGTCAAGGGTGACGGATGGAGCTGTCTTTGCAGGAGAAGCTCAGGAAACGGCCCATGTCCAAAAAATAAGGACCACGGGCTTCTAGTGTGGAAGGCCTTGCTTGGTGCCTTTTCTGGCTGCCGGTCCATTTCTAATTCAAAATGTTGCTTTGACAAAGCCCTGGTATGGTTTTGGATCAGACTTGTCCTATTTTAAAGCAAGCAAGGGTGCAAGGATTCTTGATTTAAGTTGTTGTTTCTTGATTTAAGTTGATTTAATTTTTTAAAATTTGTTTTTATTAATTTATCAATCCAAATGTACAAGCTCACATTTTCCTCATTCTACAATATCTCAAACACATCATGTTGCATACAATCCGACAACAACAACAACAACAAAAATATCAAGAACATCCCCAAGCATATTTCCCATCAGTCTTTTAACTTTTCCATTACAACTTCACTATACATCTCTCCACTACACACCCTTCATCTACCTTATTTTCAATATTATTATTATTAATTTATAATTCAAAATGTATAAGTATACATTCTTTCCTCATTTTACAGTATCCCAGACATATCACATTGTATGCAATCCAACAATAAAGAAAAATCAGAATCAAAACATCTTTATGCATATTTCTTATCAGTTTTAGACTTTTCCATTACAACTTTACTACATATCTCTCTACTACACCTTTTTATCTACTTATACATGTTTTATTTATTATTATTATTATCGTCATTATTGTTATACCTTTTCCCCCTCTTCCCTTCCCCTTATTTTGTGCCACCTTCACCAGGTGAAGATTTAAGTTGATTTAAGTTGGCATGCTGGCTGATATCCGAATGGGGATGGGCTGGAGATGTCAATGCCTTGGTCCTTTCATTACTGGTTTTACTTCCCAATGGATACTAGATGGTGCAATACCAGCTAAATTGTATAATTTCTCCAGTGGTGTGGGGCGTAGACGTCCTGTGATAATGCAACAGTCAGCTTTCATATGATATTATTTCTAGCACCCACTTTTTGCTTGATAGTCAAACAGTGCTTCTTGTAAGTCATAACACGGTCCACGGTAACTCCCAGGTATGTTGTTGTGCTGCAATGCTCCAGTGGGATTCCTTCCCAGGTCATCCTCAGAGCTCGAGATGCTTGTCTGTTCTTTTTTTTTTTTTTAAGTAAATTTTTATTGTGAAACCTCTTTTCAAAAAAAAAATACATTAAAAAGTGGGGGAACAATCATAGGGATAGGAAAGTAGGAAAGGATAGAACTACTCTATGGGTCTATCTGTACTATGTGTCTGTTTCCAGGGATAATGGGGTACGGGGAACCGGGGGGGGGGGGGGTGAGGGGTTTCGTCAACTTCCAATCTCCTCCTTTGCGGTCTATACTTTTCGCATCATTAATATTCACTGTGGCTTCCCCTACTCTTGTCTAGACCTTGCTTTATTTCATTCTTACTTTCTCTTCTAGATCGTTATTATCATTTTCATTTTCCTCTGCAACATATATTTCTTTAATGATGACCAGTCTGTTTTTTTGCATTTCATTCCTTGGAAGTGTTTTAGTGTTTGAGTCAGTACATCCATGTTCATAATATCCATTATCTTCAAAATCCATTGATCTATTGTTGGTTTCTCCTTTGATCTCCACACCTTGGCGTAATTGATCCTGGCCGCCGTTGATAAGAAGTGAAAGAGTTTCTCTTTGTTTTCTGCCATTTTATCATCGATTATACCCAGCAAGTAGTATTCTGGCTTCAATCGAATTTTTACCTTTAAGATTTTCTGTATCTCTTCATGAATCTCTGACCAATATTTCTTAGCCATTCTGCAGTTCCACCACATGTGTATAAATGTCCCCGTTTTTTCTTCGCATTTCCAACATTTGTCGCTCAGTTTTGGGTACATTTTCGCCAATTTTTGGGGTGTAATGTACCACCTATACATCATCTTGATCCAATTTTCCTTTAAATCCTGTGCATATGTCCATTTATTTTTAATTTTCCACATTTTTTCCCAGTCTTCTAACATTATCGTGTGGCCTACATCCTTTGCCCACAACCTCATACAGTCTTTTACTCCTTCCGTTGACGTTGACCATTCCAAAAGTTTATTGTATAATTTCGATATTATTTTCTTATCTGATTTCATTATTCTATCCCATGTTGTTTCGTTTTCCTCAAAGCCAATTCTGTTATCCTGATTGAAGTACTCCTTTATTTGAAAGTATTGGAACCACGAAATCTCTTGGTCTATTTTCTTCATTTCTTCCTGTGATTTAAGTGTCCACTTCCCCTCTCTTTTGCTAATAATATCGTTATAAATTAGCCAATTCCTTCTTGGAGTTTCTCTTCTGTGGCATGCCTCCAGGGGTGATATCCATCTTGGTGTTCTTGTATAGAAATTTTGTTTGTATTTATCCCATACTTTAATAAGGGCTGCTCTAATAAAATGATTTCCGAATTTTTTTTTCCAATTTCTTCTTATCATACCACATGTAGGCATGCCACCCTGTTCTCAGGTCGAATCCTTCCAAATTTAGCATCGATGTGTCTTTTAAAGTTGCTTGTCTGTTCTTAAAATAAAAAACACACGTCTGTATTTTAGATGGATTAGGAATTAGCTGGTTTTCCCTGTATTAGGCAGTAAGAGCACCTAAAGCTTTGGAGAGCTTCTGTTCGACCATTTCAAAGTTCTCTCCTTGAGCAGTGATGTCATGATCATCAGCATAGATGAAACTCTCTGTCCCTTCTGGTAGTGGCTGGTCACTTGTGTAAATTTCATTTCCCAATGAAATAATATTTTTAAAATATTCTCCAAAGAGGTGCTTTCCTCAAATGGAGAAAGACATCTGTTTGTCATAACATGGCTGTCCTCACATCTGTATCTTGCATTTAGCATCTTTTATGCACTTTGGGGGGAAATAAACCAGCCTTGAATTTGTAAGTCCAGCACGTTGTTCTGGGATTAGTTACTTCCAAGCTCTGATTTGCCGCTCATTGCGTTGCAATTGTAATTTACAGCTATTGGACGAGTGTCTTGATTCCAAGTAATTGGTTATTGTTGTTTGTTCTTCCCAAGCTCCCATTTGTGCTCAAATGAAATGAAGTTCTCCCTCTCTCTTTCTTTCCATGCACACATTAGTCAGAGTCTTGGACAACACGGTTGCTATTGGAGCGTCTACTTTGTCAATTCCATGTTAACCTTGTGGTTTATATTCTGCCAAAGCTTCTATCTGAAACCATCTGTGCCATTGTCATTGCCTTTCCTCCTCATTTTCTCTCTCTCTGACGTCTCCTCCAAATATGCTTGCAATTATTTTCTGAGCTTCGCGGGCTGATAAATCAGCTCATCCATTATGTGCCATTTCCAATGCAGGCTAATGGGTCATGAGATTCTCAAGGTAAACATGGCTTCCATTCCAACGTGGCAGGAGCCTAAACGACTTTTGAGACCCGGCTCCAAAGGGCCTTTCCAAAGAATGGGACTCTATCCTCCAAATACATTCGGGCACCTTGGAGAGCTCCTTCTAAATCCCCAATAAAACCTGGAGTAAATTCGAGACCCTATTGACATAGGAGTCTCCAACCATCAGTGTTTGGAGAGGTTGTAGAATAGAAACACTTCCTAACCATCACTTGTCAGTCAAACGGGGATGGCATTTAGATGGACCCAGAATTTGACCCAAAATGTTGCTGGAATGTAGCTTCAGATTCAGCCATTTTGAGGACGGGGCCGTTCTCCATTTCACGTTCGTTAGCATCAGAAGATAACCCATAACATGCATACATTACCTAATTGATTCCAGAGCTTAACGACTCTGTCGTTTCGGGGGATGCTTAATTGCACTTGGCACTTTAATTACGTGATGCAGACCGGCATGCAGGGAGACTCGGCTGTGTATTTCTGTGCTGGATTGCGATCCAGAGGAACATTTCCCGTAGGTGTTACTTTGCAAAAGCGTTTCTTTAGAAATTCTGGCCTTTCCTCCGCTTCCTTTCGCTCATAAATTAACTCTTCAAACCGCGGTTTCGGGAGGCTTGCTTGCATCGTCTTTGGCAGCAGGAATGTTTCCAAAAGCCACACATTATTTCATTGGGTTCCTGCCTATTTTTGAAGGTTGAAGCACGAGGTGGCTTATTTGACCAAACTTTAGCAGATTGGAGTTTAAAATGATACATTGGGCAGCAGATCTTGTTTGATAAAGGAGAAGTCGAATGGGATGTACTGTATATACTCAAGTACAGTAGAGTCTCACTTATCCAACATAAACGGGCCGGCAGAACGTTGGATAAGCAAATATGTTGGATAATAAGGAGGGTTTAAGGAAAAGCCTATTACACATCAAATTAAGTTATAATTTTACAAATTAAGCACCAAAACATCATGTTTAACAACAAATTAGACAGAAAAAGTAGTTCAATACGCAGTAATGCTATGTAGTAATTACTCTATTTACGAATTGAGCACCAAAATATCATGATGTATTGAAAACATTGATTACAAAAATGTGTTGGATAATCCAGAACGTTGGATAAGTGAAACTCTACTGTATAAGCCTAGTTTTTCAGCCCTTTTTATAGACTGAAAAAGGCTTATACTCGGGTGAGGGTCCTGGTTGGCTTATGTTTGGGTCAGCTTATACTCGAGAATATATAGTACATTTATTATTTTTCTCTATTATTATTGGTATTATTACATTTATTATTTTTCTCTATTATTGTTGCTATGATTACATTTGTTTTACTCTATTTTTTATTATTAATACATTTATTATTTCACTCTGGTCTTATTATTATTACATTTATTATTTTACTCTATTTATTATTACTTGTATTATTTTCTATAACAGACGTTGTAGGCCTTTTTCTGAATGAGCACAGACCACATTATCATCAGCATACTGGAGTTCTATAACAGACGTTGTAGGCCTTCTTCTGAATGAGCACAGACCACATTATCATCAGCATATTGGAGTTCTATAACAGACGTTGTAGGCCTTCTTCTGAGTGAGAACAGACCACATTATCATCAGCATACTGGAGTTCTATAACAGACATTGTAGACCTTCTTCTGAATGAGCACAGACCACATTATCATCAGCATATTGGAGTTCTATAACAGACGTTGTAGGCCTTCTTCTGAATGGGCACAGACCACATTATCATCAGCATACTGGAGTTCTATAACAGACATTGTAGACCTTCTTCTGAATGGGCACAGACCACATTATCATCAGCATACTGGAGTTCTATAACAGACGTTGTAGGCCTTCTTCTGAGTGAGAACAGACCACATTATCATCAGCATACTGGAGTTCTATAACAGACATTGTAGACCTTCTTCTGAATGAGCACAGACCACATTATCATCAGCATACTGGAGTTCTATAACAGACGTTGTAGGCCTTCTTCTGAGTGAGAACAGACCACATTATCATCAGCATACTGGAGTTCTATAACAGACATTGTAGACCTTCTTCTGAATGAGCACAGACCACATTATCATCAGCATACTGGAGTTCTATAACAAACGTTGTAGGCCTTCTTCTGAATGAACACAGACCACATTATCATCAGCATATTGGAGTTCTATAACAGACGTTGTAGGCCTTCTTCTGAATGGGCACAGACCACATTATCATCAGCATACTGGAGTTCTATAACAGACGTTGTAGGCCTTCTTCTGAATGAGAACAGACCACATTATCATCAGCATACTGGAGTTCTATAACAGACATTGTAGACCTTCTTCTGAATGAGCACAGACCACATTATCATCAGCATACTGGAGTTCTATAACAGACATTGTAGACCTTCTTCTGAATGAGCACAGACCACATTATCATCAGCATACTGGAGTTCTATAACAGACATTGTAGACCTTCTTCTGAATGAGCACAGACCACATTATCATCAGCATATTGGAGTTCTATAACAGACGTTGTAGGCCTTCTTCTGAGTGAGAACAGACCACATTATCATCAGCATACTGGAGTTCTATAACAGACATTGTAGACCTTCTTCTGAATGAGCACAGACCACATTATCATCAGCATACTGGAGTTCTATAACAGACGTTGTAGGCCTTCTTCTGAATGGGCACAGACCACATTATCATCAGCATACTGGAGTTCTATAACAGACATTGTAGGCCTTCTTCTGAATGAGCACAGACCACATTATCATCAGCATATTGGAGTTCTATAACAGACGTTGTAGGCCTTCTTCTGAGTGAGAACAGACCACATTATCATCAGCATACTGGAGTTCTATAACAGACATTGTAGACCTTCTTCTGAATGAGCACAGACCACATTATCATCAGCATACTGGAGTTCTATAACAAACGTTGTAGGCCTTCTTCTGAATGAGCACAGACCACATTATCATCAGCATATTGGAGTTCTATAACAGACGTTGTAGGCCTTCTTCTGAATGGGCACAGACCACATTATCATCAGCATACTGGAGTTCTATAACAGACGTTGTAGGCCTTCTTCTGAATGAGCACAGACCGCATTATCATCAGCATACTGGAGTTCTATAACAAACGTTGTAGGCCTTCTTCTGAATGGGCACAGACCGCATTATCATCAGCATACTGGAGTTCTATAACAGACGTTGTAGGCCTTCTTCTGAATGGGCACAGACCGCATTATCATCAGCATACTGGAGTTCTATAACAGACGTTGTAGGCCTTCTTCTGAATGGGCACAGACCGCATTATCATCAGCATACTGGAGTTCTATAACAGACGTTGTAGGCCTTCTTCTGAATGAGCACAGACCGCATTATCATCAGCATACTGGAGTTCTATAACAAACGTTGTAGGCCTTCTTCTGAATGGGCACAGACCGCATTATCATCAGCATACTGGAGTTCTATAACAGACGTTGTAGGCCTTCTTCTGAATGGGCACAGACCGCATTATCATCAGCATACTGGAGTTCTATAACAGACGTTGTAGGCCTTCTTCTGAATGGGCACAGACCGCATTATCATCAGCATACTGGAGTTCTATAACAGACGTTGTAGGCCTTCTTCTGAATGAGCACAGACCGCATTATCATCAGCATACTGGAGTTCTATAACAAACGTTGTAGGCCTTCTTCTGAATGGGCACAGACCGCATTATCATCAGCATACTGGAGTTCTATAACAGACGTTGTAGGCCTTCTTCTGAATGGGCACAGACCGCATTATCATCAGCATACTGGAGTTCTATAACAGACGTTGTAGGCCTTCTTCTGAATGGGCACAGACCGCATTATCATCAGCATACTGGAGTTCTATAACAGACGTTGTAGGCCTTCTTCTGAATGAGCACAGACCGCATTATCATCAGCATACTGGAGTTCTATAACAAACGTTGTAGGCCTTCTTCTGAATGGGCACAGACCGCATTATCATCAGCATACTGGAGTTCTATAACAGACATTGTAGACCTTCTTCTGAATGGGCACAGACCACATTATCATCAGCATACTGGAGTTCTATAACAGACATTGTAGACCTTCTTCTGAATGGGCACAGACCACATTATCATCAGCATACTGGAGTTCTATAACAGACGTTGTAGACCTTCTTCTGAATGGGCACAGACCACATTATCATCAGCATACTGGAGTTCTATAACAAACGTTGTAGGCCTTCTTCTGAATGAGCACAGACCACATTATCATCAGCATACTGGAGTTCTATAACAGACGTTGTAGGCCTTCTTCTGAATGGGCACAGACCACATTATCATCAGCATACTGGAGTTCTATAACAGACGTTGTAGGCCTTCTTCTGAATGAGCACAGACCACATTATCATCAGCATACTGGAGTTCTATAACAGACATTGTAGACCTTCTTCTGAATGGGCACAGACCACATTATCATCAGCATACTGGAGTTCTATAACAGACGTTGTAGGCCTTCTTCTGAATGGGCACAGACCACATTATCATCAGCATACTGGAGTTCTATAACAGACGTTGTAGGCCTTCTTCTGAATGAGCACAGACCACATTATCATCAGCATACTGGAGTTCTATAACAGACATTGTAGACCTTCTTCTGAATGAGCACAGACCACATTATCATCAGCATACTGGAGTTCTATAACAAACGTTGTAGGCCTTCTTCTGAATGAGCACAGACCACATTATCATCAGCATACTGGAGTTCTATAACAAACGTTGTAGGCCTTCTTCTGAATGAGCACAGACCACATTATCATCAGCATACTGGAGTTCTATAACAAACGTTGTAGGCCTTCTTCTGAATGGGCACAGACCACATTATCATCAGCATATTGGAGTTCTATAACAGACGTTGTAGGCCTTCTTCTGAATGAGCACAGACCACATTATCATCAGCATACTGGAGTTCTATAACAGACATTGTAGACCTTCTTCTGAATGGGCACAGACCACATTATCATCAGCATATTGGAGTTCTATAACAGACGTTGTAGGCCTTCTTCTGAATGAGCACAGACCATATTATCATCAGCATACTGGAGTTCTATAACAGACGTTGTAGGCCTTCTTCTGAATGGGCACAGACCACATTATCATCAGCATACTGGAGTTCTATAACAGACGTTGTAGGCCTTCTTCTGAATGGGCACAGACCACATTATCATCAGCATACTGGAGTTCTATAACAAACGTTGTAGGCCTTCTTCTGAATGGGCACAGACCACATTATCATCAGCATACTGGAGTTCTATAACAAACGTTGTAGACCTTCTTCTGAATGAGCACAGACCACATTATCATCAGCATACTGGAGTTCTATAACAAACGTTGTAGGCCTTCTTCTGAATGGGCACAGACCACATTATCATCAGCATACTGGAGTTCTATAACAAACGTTGTAGACCTTCTTCTGAATGAGCACAGACCACATTATCATCAGCATACTGGAGTTCTATAACAGACGTTGTAGGCCTTCTTCTGAATGAGCACAGACCACATTATCATCAGCATACTGGAGTTCTATAACAGACGTTGTAGGCCTTCTTCTGAATGGGCACAGACCACATTATCATCAGCATACTGGAGTTCTATAACAAACGTTGTAGACCTTCTTCTGAATGGGCACAGACCACATTATCATCAGCATACTGGAGTTCTATAACAAACGTTGTAGACCTTCTTCTGAATGGGCACAGACCACATTATCATCAGCATACTGGAGTTCTATAACAAACGTTGTAGGCCTTCTTCTGAATGAGCACAGACCACATTATCATCAGCATACTGGAGTTCTATAACAGACGTTGTAGGCCTTCTTCTGAATGGGCACAGACCACATTATCATCAGCATACTGGAGTTCTATAACAAACGTTGTAGGCCTTCTTCTGAATGGGCACAGACCACATTATCATCAGCATACTGGAGTTCTATAACAAACGTTGTAGGCCTTCTTCTGAATGAGCACAGACCACATTATCATCAGCATACTGGAGTTCTATAACAAACGTTGTAGGCCTTCTTCTGAATGGGCACAGACCACATTATCATCAGCATACTGGAGTTCTATAACAAACGTTGTAGACCTTCTTCTGAATGAGCACAGACCACATTATCATCAGCATACTGGAGTTCTATAACAGACGTTGTAGGCCTTCTTCTGAATGAGCACAGACCACATTATCATCAGCATACTGGAGTTCTATAACAGACGTTGTAGGCCTTCTTCTGAATGGGCACAGACCACATTATCATCAGCATACTGGAGTTCTATAACAAACGTTGTAGACCTTCTTCTGAATGAGCACAGACCACATTATCATCAGCATACTGGAGTTCTATAACAGACGTTGTAGGCCTTCTTCTGAATGAGCACAGACCACATTATCATCAGCATACTGGAGTTCTATAACAGACGTTGTAGGCCTTCTTCTGAATGGGCACAGACCACATTATCATCAGCATACTGGAGTTCTATAACAGACATTGTAGACCTTCTTCTGAATGGGCACAGACCACATTATCATCAGCATACTGGAGTTCTATAACAAACGTTGTAGGCCTTCTTCTGAATGAGCACAGACCACATTATCATCAGCATACTGGAGTTCTATAACAAACGTTGTTGTGCCCTTGGTTTTGGCTTTCATTTTGCTGAGATTAAATAGCTTGCCACCTGTCCGATAGTGATTTCCCCGCCGGTGGATAGCTTCCCATCAACAAGGTGCCGTATTAAATTATATAATAATACTTATATGGTTGGGGAAAAATCTATATATATAAAAGAGTGATGGCATCACGGCAACCCACAAAACAACAAAACTACAGGCCCCCCAACCTCGAAATTTGACAACACAACCCA
Organism: Anolis carolinensis; assembly: GCF_035594765.1. NCBI lineage: Eukaryota > Metazoa > Chordata > Lepidosauria > Squamata > Anolidae > Anolis > Anolis carolinensis. The sequence continues at coordinate 21,634,536 of NW_026943823.1, forward strand.
TCATCCACGCCTCTAGGTTGATACAACAAAAATAAAAGAAAAATAAAGTCCTAATTAGAGGGAGAGGAATAATTGCTTTTATCCAATTGCTGCCAGTTAGAAGGCTAAGCTCCTCCAACTTGGTCTCCTAGCAACCCTAATAAAAAATAATAAAAAACACTAAAAAATAATTAAAAACACTAAAAATTAATACAATAAAATACTATAATAACAGAAAATAACTAAAAATAATACAAGAAAAGAATAAAATATAATAAATAAAAAGATAACATACAATAAAATTAATAAAAAATACAAATAACATCCAATAAAAATTACACAACAATTTTTAACCAATACCACCACCACTTTGCCACAGCAACGCGTGGCCGGGCACAGCTAGTAATAAATATAGGAGTAAAAAAAGCCACAAACTAAAACCTGCAAAGGCGGAAGGATGACTGTAAATTGTTTAAGCGCACGTGCAAACGGGATACGTCCATCTGGGCTTGGATAAATGGCCATTTTTCGACCCAGCCTTGGCACCATTTGTGGGATTCTTCAGCGGCCCACTCCCAAAGTGCCAGGGCCCCCTTTTCGTCTCAAACCCCCCTCCTCCTCTTTTGTCCTTTCCTCTTTAGACCCATCTTTGAGAGTTCATTTCCTAAGAGTGGGAACATTTGACGCTGGCACTTTCTGGCCACTTAATTGGGAAAGGGCTTCTGTCTTGGCGCTTTTGAGTCTCCCCTTGGCTCAAGGAACTCATTAAGCATTTCCCCTTTTTTGCCCTTCCTTTGCCCCTCGTGGCTGGTGTCCCTTCGTTTTCTGTGCCAAATGCTTATGGGATTGGCTGGGCTCGTGGGAATAAGCTACTCTTTAAGGTTGCATCTACACTGTAGAATGATTGCAGATTGGCATTGCTTTAATTTTCAGTATTGCTAGTGTTTAAATTAAGACCCAGACTTCAAAGCCTGGCTGGGGAATTCTTTGTTGGGAAGTGTTAGCTGTCCCTGGTTTTTTACTGTCTGAAATTTCCCTTGTTTTCAGAGTGTTGCTCTTTATTTCCTGTCCTGATTTTAGAGATTACATCGTTCTGTATTATTATACCACAGTAATTATTATATATTATATTTATAATCTTCTATTATCTGCTTAGTACTGGATTATATGAGGCCTCTTCTACACAGCTGTATAAAATACACACTGAACTGGGTTATATGGCAGTGTGGACTCACGATAATCCAGTTCAAAGCAGATACTGTGGATTATCTGTCTTGGCATTCTGGGTTATATAGGGCCTTGAGTCTACACTGCCATATAATCCAGTTCAAATCAGATAATCTGTATTTTATAGGCAATGTGGAAGAGGCCTGAGTGAAGAAGTCCTGAGCTCCAGTGTTGCTTAGTGGGTTGCTAGGAGACAAAATGGGCGGAGCCTACCCTTCTAACTGGCATTCAGGGGAAAAAACAGTTCTTCTTCAGCCTCTAATTTGGACTGTATCTTTCTAGGGTTTTTTTTTGTTTGAAATACATATTTTATTTATTTATTTATTTTATTTTTTAATTTATTTCCAATATTTCTATCCCACCCTTCTCACCCGAAGGGACTCAGGGTGGCATACAATATTTTGGACGACTGTGTCTTTTGTGGCCAAATTTGGTGTGATTTGGTTCAGTGGTTTTGTTGTTTACTCCATAATCAAATGCACATTACATTTATATAGAGAGAGAGAGAGAAAGAGAGGGGGGAAGAGGGGGGGAGAGGGAGTAAAAATGACAATAACAGAACTTCTATTATGTTTTCACACTGTTGAGTTCAGCTTCAACATTTTTGCCGGTTTTAACATATTACCCACAAAATAAAGTCCTCCAAATAAATCAAGATGGGTGCTCCCTCCCCTGGACCCAACCGCTTAATGTATTATTTCCAAAACATTGTGGTTTCCGCTGCAGATTTGCTTCCATGTTCTTCAGCAAACACATATTCTATCAATTTCCCCCATATTTTCCAAAAATTACTTAGTTTCCAAATTCCTATTTAGTCTTAATACCCCATGTCAATTTATCATGTATCACTACATTCTTTGCACCAATTTTCTAACTAAAAATAATGCTTTTTATGTAGTTTCACTTCCTAGAGTTTGATCTTTTCTTCTCTCTTTCCTTATTGCTTTCCTCCTCTCTTGTTCAAGTGGGAGGAGAGCACTGGCACTGGCATTGGCACGGTGTTCTGGGTCTTTCCTCAGCCGCATCCTCGGCAAGGGAGGCAGAGGACTGAATCATCCGTGATTGAGAAAGGTGTTTCCTTGGAGCCCAGCACTTGGGCAGGAAGGCCAGCGGAGGAGGTTCGCCTCCCACCATCTGTCCCAAAGATGCCTTACGGATGGCAAAGCCATGCGTCTTCTAGGGCTGTTCTTGAGAGCCAAAACGAGCTATGAATAGCTCTGAGGGCTTCAAACACCATCTGCAGCTTCTCGTGCAGGTTCAGACCTTGCATTGGGAGTCCTCCTTAGAACAGGCACACTCAACCAAGCATTCATTCATAACATATATGGGTCCATCTACACTGCGGTTTCACTGTCGCAATGGAGTTATCGTCGGTTTCCTTGCACAGTCTGCATTTTGGGTCATCAGCTGATTTTTCAATCTTGGCCTTCATTGCCTTTGTTCTGATGTCTTGCTCCTGGGCTGCAAGGATCAAGCCTTCTGTCTCTTTCCTTCTTCAGGGTCCCATTCGTGAGGCAGAGCCAGGTCTTCTCCTTCTCAGCTTTTTCTTCAATTTTGTCAAGGAACTTTCCATGCAATGTGTTGTTGTGCCAGCTCTCAGCTCTAGTTTGTAGTGTGGTTTTCTTGTACTGGTTTTTTTTGTCTGCTGTGCTTTGAAGAGTTTCTGATTTTTGATTGAAGTGTATTATTATTATTATTATTATTATTATTATTATTATTAACACAACAAGATGAGTCCACAGCAGACAGTCTGCTGGTTGTTGTATTGGATCACATGTCGGACCCTTCCCAAGTGTCTAGGACTGTGTGATGTATCGGCGAATAATGCAAGCAGATCCCAGTAAGGTGGCCTTCCTTCTGCAGCTGGCAGGTGGGGATTGTGTCAGTGCCGATTGTGTTTAAGTGCAGGCCAAGGTCTTTAGGCACTGTACCCAGTGTGCCCATCACCACTGGGACCACCTTGACTGGCTTGTGCAATTCAATCTTTAAATTCTTCTTCTTCTTCTTCTTCTTCTTCTTCTTATTATTATTATTATTATTATTATTATTATTATTATTTTATTATGACACAGCAAACAAGATAGATATGCTGGATTTTGTATCACAAAACCACAAGTCGAACACTTCCCAAGTGTCTAGGACTGTGTGATGTATTTTCGGATGATGCACGCAGATCCCAGCAGGGTGGCCTTTTGCAGTTGGCAGATCGTAATTTTGTCAATGTCTATTGTTTCCAAATGCCAGCTGAGATCTTTTGGCACGGCACCCAGTGTGCCGATCACCACCGGGACCACCTGCACTGGTTTCTGCCAGAGTCTTTGAAGTTCAATCTTGAGGTCCTGATAGCGGCTGAGTTTTTCCTGTTGTTTTTCGTCAATGCGACTGTCACCTGGGATGGCGACATCAATGATTCAAACCTTTTTCTTTTCCACAACTGTGAGGTCTGGTGTGTTGTGTTCCAGAACTTTGTCAGTCTGGATTCGGAAGTCCCACAGTATCTTTGCATGCTCATTTTCCTATTATTATTATTATTATTCCTTTTTCTTTCGATGCCTAATTTCTGGCTGACTTTTTATTGTTTATTTATGTTAAAATGATACAGTGAGAACCCTATAGCCACAGACCCTTGTATCCACAGTTTCATTTCCCTGGGTGAAAATCTCGAGGCATTTTCTAAGACCTCGAGCTGATTCTATGGTATGCTTGCCCTGGACATTACCAGAAAATTACCACGGAGGACATGGCAAATGCTTCTCTAGGAATTTCTAGGTAGCTGGAACGGGATATCGGGTTATTTAATGATGTTCAGTCATACCCACAGTTTTACTGTGTAGCTAAAATAGTCTGTAATTCTTTAAAAGAAAAACATTGTAAAATTCACTTAAAACACTGATTGAGAACATTTTAAATCTCACATGTATGTTCTCCTACCCCAACCGGGGATGAACTGAAGGGCTGTTTAAACAAGAGACTTGTCCCAGTCTTGGAATGCACAATGCACATTAATGCACAATGTGCAATATTGCACAATGCTGCCATCGCTGTATCTTTGCTCCTGTGTCCTTCACCTGAAGATGGCTGTTGCGCTCTAATAAAATGTCCCTGCCTATGGCATGGCTGGGATGTCACATGTCTGAGCAAAAATGAACTAATTTGCTTCTCTTTCAATGTTTCTTCTTCTTCTAGGTCTGAAGCTGACACTTCGCCAAGATGCCCTTGGTAAAACGAAACATCGAGCCGCGCCATTTGTGCCGTGGAGCCCTTCCGGATGGAGTCACCAGTGAGCTGGAATGCGTCACCAACAGCACTTTGGCCGCCATCATTAAGCAACTGGGAAGCCTCAGTAAGTCAACAGCTTTGTAGTTGTGTGCCTCGAAATCATTCCCAACATAACACTGACCTTCGGATGAACCTATCATGGGTATTAGAGTTGTGCAAAATTATCGTTAGTCCTCATAAGTCGGGTCAGATTCGTTTAATTCGTACTTACAAGGCAATATCTGTCACTTAAGAATCAAAACTTACCCAATACTTTTTCATTTGCATTTTGTAAACCTCAGGAGCCTCCCAAAGTCAGTTTCATGTTCAGCGCAAGGAAGCAAAGCAAAGCCAAAAAGGCTGGTTTGGAGCCCAACTGCATTAATTCTACAGTGCGAATGCACCCCATGTGGCCCTCAACCATGCCTTGGACATGATGTTATCCTACAAATAAGAAAGCTTTCTCCATTGCGTGAGAATCTGTTTTGCAGCTTTCCAAACCCCTCTCTCCTCCCAACCTCTTCTCTTCTTTTCAATGCTGGGTTTTGTCTCTTAAGGGGGAGAGCATGTGACCCACAAAGCGCACTGCTGTTCGGCTGCCTTGGGAACAAAGCCGGCATTGTCGCTGCTGCGGAGACAACCCTCTCCGAACATGCCTCTCTTCGGTACATCAAAAGGAAGGCCAAGTGGAAGCCAGGCGCAGGCGGCTGGAGGTGGCTTGTGCTGGAGCGGGAACCGGTTTTCTCTTTGCTCAGCTGACACCTTTCCTGCCTCTTTGACATGGGGATTTGGCCACCGGGAGTCGTTTTATCATATTTTTAGTAGGGCTGTGCAATTTTTCATTAGTTGTCCTAAGTCGTATCAAATTCATTAAATTCATGGAACCAGTAATATGCTACGCTATGCACAACATAATTTACAATCTATATATATGAAAGGATAATGGCGTCGCTCCACCGGGCAAAACAACAAAACTAAAGGCCCCCCAACCTAGAAAATTGACAACACAACCCCTCATCCACGTCTCTACGTTCTTACGCTCAACAAAGGATTCCCCCCCTCAAACAGGGAAACACCCACTCTTTGAAGGTCCAAACCCATTCGGTATTCATCACTCTCTCATCTCAAAACACAAAATAAAGAGCAACACTCTGAAAAAAAAGGAATTCCATCCAGGAAACAATCAGGGCCACCTAACACCTCCCAACAAAGGATTCCCCCCCCCCCCTTAAGACACAGAACCACCTAAAAAAAGCCACAGCAACGCGTGGCCGGGCACAGCTAGTAATATATAATAATATTACATATTATATTATATTGTAATATGATATAATACGAATAATACAATATAATAATATTAGTTACATGTTATATATTACATGTAATATTACTAATAATATTGCAATATATTGATACAGCAAGGTAAAAGGTAAAGGTTTTCCCCTGACGTTAAGTCCAGTCGTGTCCGACTCCGGGGCTTGGTGCTCATCTCCATTTCTAAGCCGAAGAGCCGGCGTTGTCCGTAGACACCTCCAAACGACATCTTTCTTTCTCCCACCCTGGACTTTCCAGAGATATATAAACCCCACTTGCCTAGTTTCCAACAGACCTCACAACTTCTGAGGATGCCTGCCACAGATGTGGGCGAAGCATCAGGAGAGAATGCTTCTGGAACATGGCTAGACAGCCCGGAAAACGCACAGCAACCCAGTTATTCCGGCCATGAAAGCCTTCAACAACACATACGTTGAGTTGGTTGAGACTCGATACTGAGATATTCATTGAAACGCTATCACAAAATGTGCTGTAAGATGTCCCTCCTATAGAAATAAAAATTTTGCCATTTAATAAACTTTTCCCATGTTTTTATGATAGAACCAATTAGGAAATGACATTTATAACTCAGAAACAAAAATCGTGTTACATAGTGATAAGAAGACTTTTGCCTTGAAAACCAATCGAGTTTGTCTTTCTGCTAGCACAGGTTGCAAGGTGTATCCTTCATGAGGTCTGCATGGAAATACTTTTCTTTTGGACCAAATCTTGTAAATCCATTTCCGTCCATATTTGCTTCTTTTTGCCTTGTGTCTCTTCAGGCCGACATGCTGAAGACATCTTTGGAGAACTCTTCAACGAAGCCAATGGTTTCTACTTACGGATGAATTCCCTCCAGGAGCGAGTGGACCTCCTGGTCATCAAGGTCACTCAATTGGACTCCACGGTGGAGGAAGGTGAGACACAGCCCAGACTGAGGAGTATTTTGGGTCAAGAAGTTCTTCTGTGGGCATTTCGGTATCTGCAAGAGCAGCTGTAGTTGATGGTTTCCAGGTCAGTAGGGCGGTAGATCCATTTACGGGTTTGCGTCTGAACTCAAAGAAGGTAATGGTATCAAAGCTTTTTTGAACTGATGACAATCTTCACGGGACTTCTGAACTTTGTACAAAATTTGCGCCTGATTATTCTGCACACACAAATAGCAGTGTTGTGTAGGAAACAGCATTTTCCATACAGAAATTCGTCTTTCTATCCAACTTTTTTAAAAGGTAGAATATGTCAAGTGTTGCACCTCAGTGCTGGTTCACCTTGCTCTTAACACACACGCCACCACAGCATACTTGTTTTTTTCAGTTTATTGATAAAAGATAGCAAAACCTTAATAAATTTATTTATTTATTTATTTATTTCCATCATTTCTATGCCGCCCTTCTCACGCGAAGGGACTCAGGGCGGCTCACAATCTGGCAAATTCAATGCCAGTACAATGCAAATACAGTACAAAAATAAAACATAGCAATTAAAACAATCAATTTAAAATAATCCAATAAATACATTTAAAACAGTACAATAAAAATACTTAATCTGTTCGTCCACATAAACCTTGCACGTAAACCTTAATCCGGACCGAGTTAAAGCTAACATAATTCATTCATCAAACGCTTGTTCGCAAAGCCAGGTAAAAAGCAGTAAATAAAAAGCAGTAAAGAAAGCAGTAGTCCAGTTGCAAAGGTAATCTGCAGAATACAGTTCCAAGTCTTTGTAGAAAATAGTTCAAAGTCTCTAAAATAGCATATCAGTCCTGGAAAAACAAGGTAGCATGAACTCCAAAATACAATCCAAACACAGAATCTAGGCAGGAACAGAAGCAAGGATCTATTTCCATGAGCAGAGACAAGGCAGGAGTTAAATTTCCAAAATCAACGTTGCTCCATCAGAAATCTTTCCCTGTTTCGCCCTTTTTAACCATGTTTACAAGCTAGAAAAGCATTTATCTGACCTTGGACTCCCACACGTTTATTAACGATTCTCACACAACGTCTGGGACAAACTCTTAACCTTAATCTTGTGTCTCTATCTAAGGAAGACTCCTCTGCCTCACTGCAAGAGCCACCTGGACTTTGTTAATGTTCAAAACCTTGTGAAAGGTCACCCTTATCACTAACTTCAGCTTCCCTGCTAGCCTGCGGCCTCTCTGACAATTCAGAGCCTTCAACATTTCCCTGGTCAATCTGCATAAACCCAAATCCCCCTTCATCATCAGACTGAACTACAACATCAAGTTGCTTTGGAACATTAATGAGATTATTTTGTATATGTTTAACTTAACTTGAAACCACAAGGGATAGTTGCTATGTCCAAAAGATGGCTCATTTACACCTTTAGGGTCACTTTCTGACTTTTAATGGTCACTAGCCACCAGTGAGTAAACCAAGCAAAGATTACATGATTGTGAGTTGCGACTTGGAAAGCCCTGCCTATGCTTGGTTTACTCCGTCACATTTTTTCCCTCTTCCCTTTTCCCAGTCTCATTGCAGGACATCAACATGCGGAAGGCATTCAAGAGCTCAACCATCCAGAACCAGCAAGTGGTGTCCCGCAACTCGATCCCTAACCCTGTGATGGAGATGTACCAGCGCTGCGACAAACCTCCGCCGCTCAACATCCTCACGCCATATAGGTACAAGGACTGTTTGCCCTGCTGTTGGCCCTCCACAAATGTTATCTGGGTTTTAGAGGTCCCTACGGAGGTGTTATCTCGGATTAAGAAACAAAACTGTCTTTTCATTTGTGGATTGTCCACTTTCACAGGGATCCTGAGCCTCTAATCTCTGAGAATAGCTGGGAAATGTGTGGGAACTCAAGGACAGAGAAATGAAATCGTGGAAGTTGTAGTTTTACCAGGCCTTTAGCCTCTTGAGGCTGCTGCCTTACTCAATGACATCTCCCAGGATCCCAGAGCATTGAGTCATGGAGTTTAAAGTGGTGTCAAACTACATCAGCTCTACAGTGAAGATGCACCCGTAGTCAAATGGGAGATTTTAAGACTTGAGTCATAATATAAACAGAGTCTTGTCTCACTGTCCGATGCACTCCACGAATGCCTCTCTATTCCTTTGGATCACCAATTAATTATCTTTCTCCAACCTGTTTGTTTCAGGGATGACAAGAAAGATGGCTTGAAATTCTACACTGATCCTTCATATTTCTTCAACTTGTGGAAAGAGAAGATGTTGCAAGCCACGGAAGATAAGCGGAAAGAGAAACGCAGGCAGAAGGTACACCTTGTGAGGTTGAACGGGCCTAAAAACTCTTCCCTGTCCATACAGAGCAGTCAATCACATAGTGGAGGACATCTAGCCATGCTCAGTAAAATGCTCAAATGCATTCTTCTCATTATAAATAATAGCATTGTTTGCTTGTTAAGTGGACTTAACGTGTGCAGGAAATAGAATGGCAATGACGCACAATGCCTATGCACATCAGTGCCAGAACAAAAGAACAGTTGGCAATGGCACGTGCATCATTTTTGCACCTTTGCAATCCATTCACCTGGTTTCTTAGCATCTCTGCTACTAAGTGGATTGCGTGCAAAGTTCCATAGCAGGGAAGGGCATGCAGGATTCTGGCCAATATATTGCTGCAAGATAAATTGGAAATGCAGGTGGTGAACAGATAAGAATCTTGTTCTGCCTGAGCAATAGGTGTTTTCCGAGAATCACGTGGACAACTAAGAAGCTGGCTGCCCCATTCATACACACATGTGTACAATAGAGTCTCGTTTATCCGACCTTCGCTTATCCGACATTCCATATTATCCGACGCCATCATGTGGCCAATTGGAAACATTGCACCCTTTGATATGTGCTCCTTCATTCAATCCAAGGCGAGAGCGAGTGCCTCTCTTTCCTGTGCGGCACACACAGAGCCTCGACAGGACCGGCTGCCTTCTGTCATCTCCTTACCTGACTGGGTTGGTGGAAGACCCCCTCTTTCTTCCTGCACATACACACACTTTGCTCCAGATCCTCTCTCTCCCCCCCTACTCTTCTCCTTTTTCTCCCCCACACACTCTCTCTTCCTCCTCCTCCTCCTCCTCCTCCCTCTTTTACCTCTGACAGCCTTACAGCAACTTGCACTTCTGGCCTTCTCCTCCTCCTTCTCTTCTAACCCAAGCAATGATAATGGAAGCATAGAATCCTAGAAATACAAGAGACCCCCTCCTTTAAGAGGTTCTCCAGACCGGCCCATTCTGCTAGCCTGGAAGGCATAAGCCAATCCCTCCCAACACAGAGCCTCCACAGAGATGAGATTCTGGAGACTGTTGACCAATATCAATGTTTAGCAAACTGGTTTCCCAGCGTTGCCATTCTTCTCTGCTCAACATGGGATTCTAGAGATGGCTAATCTACAGTATATCTGTGTGTTCCCAACTCTGGTCTTCCAGGTGTTTTGTATTTCAAACATGATGTTTTGGTGCTTAATGTGTAAAAGCGTAACGTAATTTGACGTTTAATAGGCTTTTCCTTAATCCCTCCTTATTATCCGACATTTTTGCTTACCCAACGTTCTGCCGGCCCGTTTATGTTGGATAAGTTTTTATTTTTTTCGTGTCAGGAGCAACCGGAGTTGCTTCTGGAGTGAGAGAATTGGCCGTCTGCAAGGACGTTGCCCAGGGGACGCCCGGATGTTTTGATGTTTTTACCATCCTTGTGGGAGACTTCTCTCATGTCCCCGCATGGAGCTGGAGCTGACAGCGGGAGCTCATCCACGCTCTCAGGTTGAATTCGAACCTGGCAGCCTTCAGGTCAGCAACCCAACCTTCAAGTCACAAGGCTTTTATCCCCTAGGCCACTGGAGGCTCCAGTTATTGGATAAGTGAGACTCTATTGTATCTGCGAATGTGTGTGTAGTTCCCCGTTGATTGCATTAGCTGCCTCGCTAATGAGAACCTTTCATACCCAACCTTTCCTCCCATGGGTTCGAAGGTAGTATGTCTGACAAGGGTTTGAATCCCCTCTTGGCCACGCAAACCCACTGGCTGAACATGGCCAAGTCACATTCTCTCAGCCTATAGGTCAGAAGGCACACCACCACCACAAATCATAGAATCATAGAATAGTAGAGTTGGAAGAGACCTCATGGGCCATCCAGTCCAACCCCCTGCCAAGAAGCAGGAAATCACATTCGAAGCACCGCCGACAGATGGCCATCCAGCCTCTGCTTAAAAGCCTCCAAAGAAGGAGCCTCCACCACAGTCTGGAGCAGAGAGTTCCACTGTTGAACAACCCTCACAGTGAGGAAGTTCTTCCTAATATTCAGGTGGAATCTCCTTTCTTTCCTGTAGTTTGAAGCCATTGTTCCCTTGCGTCCTAGTCTGCAGGGCAGCAGAAAACAAGCTCCCTCCCTCCTCCCTATGACTTCCCTTCACGTATGTGTATATGGTTATTATGTCTCCTCTCAGCCTTCTCTTCTGCAGGCTAAACGTACCCAGCTCTTTAAGCCGCTCCTCATAGGGCTTGTTCTCCAGGCCTTTGATCATTTTAGTTGCCTTTCCAGCTTGTCAACATCTCCCTTCAACTGCGGTGCCCAGAATGGGACACAGTGTGATTCCAGGTGTGGTCTGACCAAGGCAGAATAGAGGTCGAGAGAGTGTATGTAACGTCTGTGTCCTTGCTCTCTTCTCGGTCCCCAGGAGCAGCGCTTGGTGGAGGACTCCACTCGGGAAGTGAAGAAAGTGCGGAAGGCGCGCAACCGCCGCCTGGAGTGGAACATGATGGCCTATGATAAGGAGTTCCGTCCCGATAACAGGTTCTCCCCATCCCCATATCACATGGCCTCATCGGAAGGATCACTGTCCCCCGACAATAGGCAGGTTTTACGTATTACACGCTTCGCTCGAGCTCTCTCTTTTCGTTGCTGGTCTTTTGGCTTTGCTTTGCTTTGACCACTTCTCTCCCTGCCGACGGCAAGGGCTCTGTTCCGACTAGATGCAGGTTCGGGGGGTCGTCAAACTCCCCCCAAGGAAACGTTGCCTTCGATGCCCAGGTCCCGCTTCATCCTTGCATGAGCTTTGCTGCTTTCCAATGATGCTGAGATAAGACGCACCACGTGCAGTTCGGGGTCCCCAAAGCCACGTCAACGGCTTCCCTCTCGAACTGCGGTGCTCCCTTCCTACCTCGACCCTCCTTGTGCACCACTACGACCCACACGTCTACGCTCTGTTCTTTAAATTGGGGATGTCGTACATGGCTTGGATCTACATGGTGGCATTTAATGCAGTTTAACTGTCCTTGAATTTATTCATTTATTACATTTATATCCCGCTCTTCTCACCCCGAAGGGGACTCAGAGTGGCTGACAAATCAAATGTGCAGACAGTATATTATTAGCGTAGCACAATATAAGCATTAAATTACTATATTGTACTATATCATTATATGGTAATATTATTAGTAATATTACATTTAATATATAATTACTGTATATACTCAAGTATAACCCCTTTTTTAAAGGCTGAAAAAGCCCACCTCAGCTTATACTTGGGTGAGGGTCCTTGTTGGCTTATATTTGGGCAGCCAGGACTGGGATGGGTGGAGTTACAAGCTCTGAGGTAGGGCTGAGCTTCTATGCCTGTCCTGCAGTGCCTGCCAGGACACAGGGGGCGGGGCTAGAGGAAGGGGCGGGGCCTGAACTTCTATACCCCGCCCTCATGTCCTAACAAGCGCCTCAGGAGAAGTATACAGAGGCTCTAGGGAAAAGGCCCCGCCCCTTGGGAAAAGGCCCCGCCCCCGCCCCCTTTTAGTCCTAAAAGGCCTCTCAGGAGAAATATAGAGGCTCAGCCCTGTCTCACGCTCTTGGGAAGAGGCCCCGCCCCTAGCCCCGCCCTTTAGTCCTAAAAGGCCTCTCAGGAGAAATATAGAGGCTCAGCCCTGTCTCACGCTCTTGGGAAGAGGCCCCGCCCCTAGCCCCGCCCTTTAGTCCTAAAAGGCCTCTCAGGAGAAATATAGAGGCTCAGCCCTGTCTCACGCTCTTGGGAAGAGGCCCCGCCCCCGCCCCAGCCCCGCCCTTTAGTCCTAAAAGGCCTCTCAGGAGAAATATAGAGGCTCAGCCCTGTCTCACGCTCTTGGGAAGAGGCCCCGCCCCCGCCCCAGCCCCGCCCTTTAGTCCTAAAAGGCCTCTCAGGAGAAATATAGAGGCTCAGCCCTGTCTCACGCTCTTGGGAAGAGGCCCCGCCCCTAGCCCCGCCCTTTAGTCCTAAAAGGCCTTTCAGGAGAAATATAGAGGCTCAGCCCTGTCTCACGCTCTTGGGAAGAGGCCCCGCCCCCGCCCCAGCTCCGCCCTTTAGTCCTAAAAGGCCTCTCAGGAGAAATATAGAGGCTCAGCCCTGTCTCACGCTCTTGGGAAGAGGCCCCGCCCCCGCCCCAGCCCCGCCCTTTAGTCCTAAAAGGCCTCTCAGGAGAAATATAGAGGCTCAGCCCTGTCTCACGCTCTTGGGAAGAGGCCCCGCCCCTAGCCCCGCCCTTTAGTCCTAAAAGGCCTCTCAGGAGAAATATAGAGGCTCAGCCCTGTCTCACGCTCTTGGGAAGAGGCCCCGCCCCTGCCCCAGCCCCGCCCTTTAGTCCTAAAAGGCCTCTCAGGAGAAATATAGAGGCTCAGCCCTGTCTCACGCTCTTGGGAAGAGGCCCCGCCCCCGCCCCAGCCCCGCCCTTTAGTCCTAAAAGGCCTCTCAGGAGAAATATAGAGGCTCAGCCCTGTCTCACGCTCTTGGGAAGAGGCCCCGCCCCTAGCCCCGCCCTTTAGTCCTAAAAGGCCTCTCAGGAGAAATATAGAGGCTCAGCCCTGTCTCACGCTCTTGGGAAGAGGCCCCGCCCCTGCCCCAGCCCCGCCCTTTAGTCCTAAAAGGCCTCTCAGGAGAAATATAGAGGCTCAGCCCTGTCTCACGCTCTTGGGAAGAGGCCCCGCCCCCGCCCCAGCCCCGCCCTTTAGTCCTGAAAGGCCTCTCATGAGAGGTATAGAGGCTCAGCCCTGTCTCACGCTCTTGGAAGGAGGCCCCGCCCCCTTCCCTAGCTCCGCCCTCTGTGTCCCAACAAGAGCCTCAGGAGAGGTATAGATTCTCAGCCCTGTCTCGGGCTCTTGGGAAGAAGCCACGCCCACTCCTCTAGCTCCGCCCCTTGTGTCATAACAGGCGCCTCAGGGGCTCAGCCCTGTCTCTCGCACTTGGGAAGAGGCCTGGCCCCTCCCCCAAATGCACCTGTGGCCGTCACCGCCCCCCTGGATTGCTGCAGCGCCCACCAGGGGGCGGTAGCGCCTACTTTGGGAATCACTAATATAAACTCATAGGATTTTTTTTTTTCGTGTCAGGAGCAACCAGAGTTGCTTCTGGAGTGAGAGAATTGCCCGTCTGCAAGGACGTTGCCCAGGGGACCCCGGATGTTTTGGTGTTTTACCATCCTTGTGGGAGGCTTCTCTCATGTCCCTGCATGGAGCTGGAGCTGATAGAGGGAGCTCATCCACACTTTCCCCGGGTGGGATTCGAACCTGGCAGCCTTCAGGTCAGCAACCCAACCTTCAAGTCACAAGTCTTTTATCCCCTAGGCTACCGGAGGCTTTGGTGGATTAACTCATAGGATTAAGGCTATGGGATGCAGCATTTTTGCAGGAAAACATCACAAATATTTGTTGTAGCATTGACATACCTTGGGTTGGACTTCACACTGCCATGGTTCACTAATTGGAGGCCACCTGAGAAGCCGGGACATCCTTCAGTTTATACAGTGGATATCCCTAATTTAAAGGTCTCCTTGTGTCTCCATTCACCCCAAGCTGGTTCCCCGCCGCTGGTATTCGTCATCACCGTCCTCCCCCCACCGTGTTCCCCTTTCCCCCTCCCTTCCCTGCCCTCCAGCCATACAACCTTTGGTGTTTTTGTGTGTGGCAGATCGTATGCCTCCGATGCCGCTGACCACTCTTACCCGGCCAGCCCTAACCACCCTGCCCAGCAGATCCTAGCCCCGGCCTCCCACCTGGCAGCGGACAGCAAGGAGGTCCTTCTGGTGGCTCACCAAGCCCAGGAGCATGTCTACCGAGGCCCCGCAGCCGGCAGCCGCCAGAACAGCCTCAGCCGGGCCCAGCAGCCTCATGTGCCGCAGCCAGCAGAGACTATGCTCAATGGACCGCGGCCTCAGATAGTCAAGGATTACGGGTACGGATTCATGCCTCCTTTCTCTCCTCCGTGAAGGGTTGTGCTGTTGGGCTTGCATGTGGTCCAGAGGACACAGTCGGCTCACCCCTGGTCTCATGCTGCAAATATAGAATTCTGTATCCGTGGTAGCCTCATAGAAAAAGAATAATCTATCTATATATATAAAAGAGTAATGGCATCAGGGCAGCGGACAAAACAACAAAACTACAGGCCCCCCAACCTCGAAATTTGACAACACAACCCATCATCCACGGCTCTAGGTTGATACAACAAAAAGAAAAGAAAAATAAAGTCCTAATTAGAGGGAGAGGAATAATAGTTTTTATCCAATTACTAAGCTCTGCCCACTTGGTCTCCTAGCAACCGACTCAGCCCAGGGGACAGGCAGACTTAGGCCTCACTTAGGCCTCTTCCACAGATTATCTAGTTTGCACTGGATTATATGGCAGTGTAGACTCAAGGCCCTTCCACACAGCTATATAGCCCATTTAGAATCTTATATTATCTGCTTTGAATTGGATTATCTTGACTCCACACTTCCATATAATCCACGTCAGTGTGCATTTTATACAGCTGTGAAGAAGGGGCCTCATATAATCCAGTTCTAAGCAGATAATATAACATTAATATACAGTAGAGTCTCACTTATCCAACATAAACAGGCCGGCAGAACGTTGGATAAGTGAATATGCTGGATAATAAGAAGAGATTCAGGAAAAGCCAATTAAACATCAAATTAGGTCATCAAATTAGGACTCTAATTAAGTCCTAATTAGAGGGAGAGGAATAATTGTTTTTATCCAATTGCTGCCAGTTAGAAGGCTAAGCTCTGCCCACTTGGTCTCCTAGCAATCCACTCAGCCCAGGGGACAGGCAGACTTAGGCCTCACTTAGGCCTCTTCCACAGATTATCTAATTTGCACTGGATTATATGGCAGTGTAGACTTAAGGCCCTTCCACACAGCTATATAACCTGTTTAGAATCTTATATTATCTGCTTTGAACTGGAATATCTTGACTCCATACTGCCATAATCCACGTCAGTGTGCATTTTATACAGCTGTGAAGAAGGGGCCTCATATAATTCTGTTCTAAGCAGATAATAATATAACATTTTCAATATACAGTAGAGTCTCACTTATCCAACATAAACAGGCTGGCAGAACATTGGATAAGTGAATATGCTGGATAATAAGAAGGGATTCAGGAAAAGCCTATTAAACATCAAATTAGGTCATCGTTATACAAATTAAGCACCAAAACATCATGTTATACAACAAATTTGACAGAAAAAGTAGTTCCATGCGCAGTAATGCTATGTAGTAATTACTGTATTTACAAATTTACCACCAAAATATCACAATGAATTTAAAACACTGACTACAAAAACATTGGCTACTAAAAGGCAGACTGCATTGGATAATCCAGAACATTGGATAAGCGAATGTTGGATAAGTGAGATTCTACTGTAATATGAAATAATTACTGTGATAGAATAATACAGAACAATATATTTACCTTAACTACCACCAATTCCTCAATACTTTATTTCCCATTCCACCATACTTCACCACAGCAACGCCTGGCCGGGCACAGCTAGTAGTAGTAGTAATAATAATAATAATAATAATAATAGATTTATTTCTTGCCTGTCTCTCCTCTGTGAAGCAGGTTACAGCACGACTAAAACATAAACTATTATTATTATTATTTACATCATTTATATTCCGCCCTTCTCACCCCGAAGGGGACTCAGGGCGAAGCACAGAATATACGGCCAACATTCAATGACAAGACAGACAACAGATAGAGGTATATATAGGCTTTCCCATCTTTCGGCATCTTTGGAGGCTAGACTCGGTTCTGGCCACCAGGGGGTGCTGTTGCTCCATCTTTTTTTGTTCATAAACTTCTTACTTTTTCTGATCAAATGTGGAGCCTAAATACCTCCCCATTTTAATGCAGTTTCTATTTATATATTCACATTTGTTTTCAAACTGCTAGGTAAGCAGAAGCTGGGCTAAAAGTCAGGAGCTCACCCTGACCCGAGCTTCAAACTCTAACCTTCCGGTTGTCAAGATTTATTACAGCTTGGTGATTAACCTAAAGTTATGATTACTATTATATTTATTATATTTATTTATACCCCGTTTTATCTCCCCCAAAGGGGACCCAAAGCGGCTCTCAAAACAAAACATAGGCTCATTTTAAAACACTCCATAAAATACATGTATGAAAACCAAAAAGCACCAAAACACACAAAAGAAAAATTAGGCCTGCAGCGGAAATTTAAAATTTTTCATTCAAACTGTCTAGGCCAGCATCACGTATGTGGTTTGATGGACAGCCAAGTTGTTTGAAGATGTGATTCTTGTTCCTTACGTCTTATGTGACCAAGAGCAAGTTTCTAGCCCTGAGTTTTAGATATTTATTTATTTATTTATTTACAGCATTTATATTCCGCCCTTCTCACCCCGAAGGGGACTCAGGGCGGATCACATTACACATATAGGCAAACATTCAATGCCTTTTAACATAGAACAAAGACAAGACAAACATAGGCTCCGAGCGGGCCTCGAACTCATGACCTCCTGGTCAGAGTGATTCATTGCAGCTGGTTGCAGCGGGCTTGCTCTCCTGCCTGCGCCACAGCCCAGGCCTATGCATTGCTGAATCTAAAATAGGATAATATGCAGAAAAGAACCTTCTTGTTCTAATGATTGGCGCTTGTGTGGTATAGCATTTCAAGTGCTGAGTTAGGCTTTCAGGAGGCCAAGGTTTGACCATGTTCAACCATGGAAACCCACTGTGTGGCTTTAAGCAAATCAGTCTTTTATCTGTAGTAGTAGAAGAAGGCAGTGGTCAACGTCCTCTGAAGAAATCTCGACAGGGATAGGGTTGTCCTAAGTTTGAATTGACAGTAAAAATATTACTATTTTTTGGAAAGCTGGGCAGGATAAGATAGTGACAAGTTTCATTCTGGCAAGTCAACTGGTTATAGGAAAATTGCATGGGAAGAGGTCCCGAACTCTTGGGGTCTTATGAGAACCCCTTGGCCGAACCTTCACCATTGTTCACCCCGTTCCTTTCTCCCTGGATGTAAACACACACCGTGGTTTGCCCTGTGGAAACTCAGCATCCATCTCCCCAACCTTGGAAAGCAGCGCCGGCGTCAGGTTGAAACCGGACCGAACACGCTTGAATTTCTGGTGGGCGGGCTTCGGGCAGGTTAAGTCTTTATTTATTTATTTACAGTATTTATATTCCGCCCTTCTCACCATGAAGGGGACTCAGGGTGGATCACATTATATACATATAGGATAAACATTCAATGCCCATATACATACAGAACTGAGACAGAGACAGACGCAGAGGCAATTTAACCTTCTCCTGAGGGGATGTTCGATTCCAGCCACAGGGGGAGCAGCTGCTTCATCATCCACTGCGACGGCACTTCCTCATTCCAACGTCGGCTGGAAGATTTTTTTGTGGAGTCGTAAATTAGTTAAATTAGCCTCCCCACTTTATAAGTGGTACCTTAATTTCCTACTTGATAGATGCAACTATCAGCAACGAGCAGGGGCTATTTTTTATTTTTAATTTTCGGGTGCTCACCCCGCCACGGGCTGGCCTCGAACTCATGACCTCATGGTCAGAGTGATTTATTGCAGCAGGCTGCTCACCAGCCTGTGCCACAAAGGCAGAGTGTATTTCTTTGTGAAGATTCAGCAACTAGTTGCTTAGTTAGCACGGGTGTGATGAAATATTGTCTCCTGATGGATGAAGTGAAATAGAAAATGGTGAGAAATGCTCTGTCCTTGGTGTAGAAAGAGGGCAGCAGAAATGAGTTCTGTGCAAAAAGATGCTGAGGTTAAAATCCATGTGTGGCTGTAGTTGTGTTGTGCGAGTATGACATAAGAGTAGTAAAAGATAAAGGTTTCCCCTGACATTAAGTCCAGTCGTGTCTGACTCTTGGGGTTGGTGCTCATCTCCATTTCTAAGCCGAAGAGCCGGCGTTGTCCGTAAACACCTCCAAGGTCATGCATGGAGCGCTGTTACCATCCTGCCGGAGCGGTACCTATTGATCTACTCACATTGGCATGTTTTCGAACTGCTAGGTTGGCAGGAGCTGGGGCTAACAGCGGGCGCTCGCGCCACTCCCGGGGTTTGAACCTGGGACCTTTCGGTCTCCAGCTCAGCGCTTTAACACACTTCGCCACCGGGGCTCTGTACACCACTCCAAATAGATGGGTCCTGGCTGGGTATAGGTTTCGAAAAGTGTGGGATGTCGGAAATTGGGGGTCACCTGTTCTCCTTTCATTGCACCCGCCTCCACTGTTTGCAATGTCTTCTTTCCCTTTTTCTCTCCCTCTCGCAGCCCGCAACAGGTGCCGATGGCGGAATACTTTGTGCCCCCGGCCCCTCCGCCACCTCCCCCGGTCATCCCTTCGGCCCAAACTGCTTTCGACAGCCCTATTGCTGCCCCTCCGGCCATCAGCGCGGCCTCCTCTGCCCCCGGCCACCCCGCTTATGCCCCCTCCCCGCCCCCGGCTCCCCCCTGCCCCTACTCTGCCTCTCCCCCGCAGACTGGCCCCATGGGCCCCCCGGTGGCCCCCCCGCCGCCGCCCCCCGGCCCCCCCACCTTGACCGCCTCGCCCGCCCACTCCGCCTCCCCCCCGGCCGCAAGCGTGGAGCCCCGCAAGGCCCAGGGCGCCCTCCTCCCCATAAGCGACGCCAGGAGCGACCTCTTGGCCGCCATCCGAAGAGGTGAGTGTCTCCAGCAATGTCACTTATGTCTGCAAATAATGCTTCTTTATTACTATGTGTGGGTTCCTTCCTATCTATTTATTTATTTGCAGTATTTATATTCCGCCCTTCTTTCTCACCCCGAAGGGGACTCAGGGTGGATCACATCTATATATATAAAAGAGTGATGGAATCCTGGCGACCGCCAAAACAACAAAACTAAACACCCCACAACCTTGAAAATTGACAACACAACCCATCATCCACGCCTCTAGGTTGATACAACAAAAAGAAAAGAAAAATAAAGTCCTAATTAGAGGGAGAGGAATAATTGTTTTTATCCAATTGCTGCCAGTTAGAAGGCTAAGCTTCGCCCACTTGGTCTCCTAGCAACACTCACCCAGGGGACAGGCAGAGTTAGGCCTCACTTAGGCCTCTTCCACACTGCCTATAAAATACAGATTATCAGATTTTAACTGGATTAGATGGCAGTGTAGACTCAAGGCCCTTCCACACAGCTATATAACCCATATAATCTTGTATTATCTGCTTTAACTGGATTATCTGGACTCCACACCTTTACCCTTTACCTTAACTACCACCAATTCCTCAATACTTTATTTGCCATACCACCATACTTCGCCACAGCAACGCGTGGCCGGGCACAGCTAGTTACACATATAAGGCAAACATTAACATAGAACAGAGACAAAGAAAAACGCAGGCTCCGAGCTGGCCTCGAACTCATGACCTCTTGGTCAGAGTGATTTGTTGCAGTTGGCTGCAGCTGGCTGCTCACCAGGCACACAATGCTTCCTAGGCACACAATTATGATGTCGCGCCTCAGGTTAGCTTCACCTTGCTACATACACCAGGCTGCACACAAGTTGAAGTCTTTTGTAGTTTATTAGAAAATAGCAGATAAATAGTTCTTTAAAGGTAAAGTTCTGAAAGATTGTTCCAAAACAAAGCCTTAGAGCATAATCCAAGAAATCACAAAGGATAAACAAAGTCCCATTAGAGCATGACAAAGTCCCATGAACATGAACACACAAAGGCTGCAAGATAATCCAGGAGAACGAGAGCTTGCTTGTTGGTTGAATGAAAAGTTCCTTTGACAAAGGTTTGTCTCCCAACACCCTGTTTATTACCCAATAAAATAAACATTAAAACAGTGAAAACAATTATAATATACAATATACAAAATTTAAAATAGTGCAAAGTGCTTATGCCATTCATCCACCAGACTTTGTACAAAAACCTTTATTCCAGACCAAGTTGAAGCCAGTAAAGACTTTGCAAAGCATGAAAGCATTTCTTTGGCCTCTGACCTCCTTCTTGTTTGCTATTCTCACACTCCTTCGAACCCTGAATTCCAAACGGTCAGCTCGATCTAGAGATTCCGTTTCATCAAGGCCAACCTGCTCATTAGCGTCGGCCTGCCTGCTATCAGACTGAGAACTGTCCTCCTTTTCTGAGTCAATTTGCACCCGTTGAAGTCTCCCAGCACAATAAGCCACTGGTTACTCATGGTGTTCATCATATTAGTTTTGGTTCAAGTGTAGGGTATAGCATTCTTTGCGTATTTTAAACGTGCAAGGCAGCGTTTTTTCCTCAACATTTCTGGAAGTGGTCTGGAAGTGGATTTGTTGAAATGATCCAGATGTTTTGCCAAAACTGTAATGTGATGATGACATTTGTTGTTTACGGGTTCCTTCCTTTGGCAGCATGTGGTACTTGGACAGACTGAGCATGCCCAGAACTTCTCAGATCTCGCCTATGTGATCTTGCATTAGGCATTTCAAAGAGAGAAAGTTTTTCTTTTTCAAGAATGAGCTGGGAGAGGGATGGTGGACAGGACCAAATCTCTGCAGTGTGAAGGCAACTGCGGTGAAAAAATAATAACAATAATAATAATAATAATAATAATAATAATAATAATAATAATAATAACAACCGCTATCAGGACCTCAAGATTGAACTGCAAAGACTCTGGCAGAAACCAGTGCAGGTGGTCCCGGTGGTGATGGGCACACTGGGTGCCGTGCCAAAAGATCTCAGCCAGCATTTGGAAACAATAGACATTGACAGGATTACGATCTGTCAATTGAAAAAGGCCACCCTACTGGGATCTGCACGCATCATCCGAAAATACATCACACAGTCCTAGACACTTGTGATTTTGTGATATGAAATCCAGCGTATCTATCTTGTTTGCTGTGTCATACAATACAATAATAATAATAATAATAATAATAATACATCACACAGTCCTAGACACTTGGGAAGTGTTCGACTTGTGATTTTGTGATATGAAATCCAGCATGACTATCTTGTTTGCTGTGTCATACAATAAAATAATAATAATAATAATAATAATAATAATAATAATAATAATAATAATAATAATAATACATCACACAGTCCTAGACACTTGGGAAGTGTTCGACTTGTGATTTTGTGATATGAAATCCAGCATGACTATCTTGTTTGCTGTGTCATACAATAAAATAATAATAATTATAAACTTTATTTAAACCCCGCCTCCATCTCCCCAATGGGGACTCGGGGCGGCTTACATGGGGCCATGCCCAGAACAATACAATATAACAAAATATAAATAAAACAAGAAATCATAATGCATTAAACAAGACAATAAAAGAAAATATACACTACAGTAAACAAAATCAAAAGAACAATAAAACCAAGGGCGGGCCACATGAACACTAGGTTAAAACTCGGGGTGAGAAAGAAAACGGAGACATTTAACAGTGTGATGAAGGCAGGGAAAGCATCCGTTTCAATACAAAACGGAGTGAGACTGAGCTCTTCTCTGCCAATGTGATGAAGTCACGTCGCTTTTCCTTTCTTTGCAAATGCAGGAATCCAGCTCCGGAAAGTCCAAGAGCAGTGGGAGCAGGAGGCAAAGAAGGAGCCGGTGGGCAACGACGTGGCCACGATCCTCTCCCGCCGGATCGCCGTGGAGTACAGCGAGTCGGACGACGACTCCGAGCTGGAGGAGAACGAGTGGTCGGATTGAGAGAGGGCGCGGAGGGTCCGCTCAACCCTCCCTCCGGCCCCTTTCCCCTGGCCAGGTGTGTGCGTGTGCGTGTGCGTGTGCACGTGGGGTTGGCCAACCTTGCTGCCGTGGGGCCCGCCTGCTCGCCCGCCGCGGCCTCTTGCGTTCAGGAGCTTTGCTTTTGTGCCATGTTGCATCGTGGAACCTATTCCCAAGTGGCCTCTCTGTGGGCAAGTGTGCATTAGTGACTCTCGTCTTTTTGGAAAACTTTTTTAGCGGGGTGAGCTGGTTTCCCGTCTCTCCTCCTGGGTGTAAAAACCACTTCGAACAACGCTAGGGAAGCAAGCCTTGCGGTCCATTGTACATGGAGTTTAGTCAAGTAGACCCACTGAATCAATGTCCGAGGAAGAGGTCAACATATAGGAAAATCCTATTGTTATTGTTACTATCTCGCCCTTTTATCCACTATTGGGCTGCATCTACACTGTAGAATTAATGCGGTTTGACACCACTGTCACTGCCCTGGCTCAATGCTATGGAAGCTGATAATGCACAAATACAGTAGAGTCTCACTTATTCAACATAAATGGTATTATTACATTTATTATTTTACTCTATTATTATTACATTTATTATTGTACTCTATTATTGTTGCTACTACAGTAGAGTCTCACTTATCCAACATAAACGGGCCGGCAGAATGTTGGATAAGCGAATATGTTGGATAATAAGGAGAGATTAAGGAGAAGCCTATTAAACACCAAATTAGGTTATGATTTTACAAATGAAGCACCAAAACATCCATGTTATACAACAAATTTGACAGAAAAATTAGTTCAATACTCAGTAATTTTATGTTGTAATTACTGTATTTACGAATTTAGCACCAAAATATCACGATATATTGAAAACATTGACTACAAAAATGCGTTGGATAATCCAGAACGTTGGATAAGTGAATGTTGGATAAGTGAGACTCTACTGTAGCTATAATATTACAGAACAATAATGTATGTGTATATACACTCTTGTTATGTCTGTTATTTGGTTCTCTCTTTATGTCCGTTATTTACTTCTGATATAGTATACTTTGTGAGATTATGGCATGGATATTGTACCTTTGTTTATGATATCCTGAAAGCAATTTTGTTATATGCAATATACAGTAGAGTCTCGCTCATCCAACGTAAACAGGCCGGCAGGACGTTGGATAAGCGAATATGTTGGATAATAAGGAGAGATTATGACATGGATATTGTACCTTTGTTTACGATATCCTGAAAGCAATTTTGTTATATGCAATATACAGTAGAGTCTCGCTTATCCAACGTAAACAGGCCGACAGAATGTTGGATAAGCGAATATGTTGGATAATAAGGAGAGATTATGACATGGATATTGTACCTTGTTTAGGATATCCTGAAAGCAATTTTGTTATATGCAATATACAGTAGAGTCTCGCTCATCCAACGTAAACAGGCCGGCAGAATGTTGGATAAGCGAATATGTTGGATAATAAGGAGAGATTATGACATGGATATTGTACCTTGTTTATGATATCCTGAAAGCAATATTGTTATATGCAATATACAGTAGAGTCTCGCTCATCCAACGTAAACAGGCCGGCAGAATGTTGGATAAGCGAATATGTTGGATAATAAGGAGAGATTATGACATGGATATTGTACCTTGTTTATGATATCCTGAAAGCAATATTGTTATATGCAATATACAGTAGAGTCTCGCTTATCCAACGCAAACAGGCCGGCAGAACGTTGGATAAGCGAATATGTTGGATAATAAGGAGAGATTAAGGAAAAGCCTATTAAACATCAAATTAGGTTATGATTTTACAAATTAAGCACCAAAACATCATTTTGACAGAAAAAGTAGTTCAATACACAGTAATGCTATGTAGTAATTACTGTATTTACGAATTTAGCACCAAAATATCACGATGTATTGAAAACATTGACTACAAAAATGCGTTGGATAATCCAGAATGTTGGATAAGCGAGTGTTGGATAAGTGAGAATCTGCTGTAGTTTGAAGAGAATTACTTTAATATAGAGTTGTAGAAACCTGATTTGTATTACATTTCTTGGGATTTTTACAAGAGTGTATATACACATACATCAATGCTATGAAAACCTGGGAGTTGCAGTTCCACAAGGTTGTTAGCCTTTGCTACCAAAGAGTGTTGGGGCCTCACCAAACTCCATCTCCCTGGATCGCATAGCATTGATCCACAGAAGTTAAAGTGTTGCGTTGGTGCATGGTCACTCCACCCTTGCATAACCGATGCTCTAATGCCATCACATCATTAGGCGACGGCCAAAACAATTCATTTCCATGTTGCGCCCATATAAGGCTGTTTAGACCTAAGTCCTAAGTGAAATGCAAGCCATAAAATATGAAATTATTTTAAAGAATATATATAAGAATCTATATATATATATGTATCAGTAGAATTCAAAGAGGTTAAAAGCATGACCAAGAAAAAGAGACCATACGGACGACACAGAACATTATGCAAAGCCCGTTTCCCGTAAGCAATTTCCTTTCAAAAGCTTGTTGGCACCGAAAGAGAAGATCTCAAAACACAAACAGACTCATATGGGAGAATCGGGTCCTTCAGATGTGCCAGATTCGAGATATTTGTGACACATTTTGAACTCGGACCAGAAACAGATCAAGAGATGTTGATTCAATGGGAGGAATCATACAATTCACCCTGTAGTGTGTCTCCACTATATCGTTCTGTCGGTTTGATACCGCTTTGCTGGCCTATGAAGTGCTGTATTTGTAGTTGTTTACTTTCTGAAGAAGCTCTAGTACGCTCCAAGGTACCCTCAGTATACCTTGGAAACTGTAACTCTACAGAGCCGTCTAGGGAAGAATTGGAAGGATCTCACGCCAAACTACAAATCCCATCACCTACGTCTTCAAAGAACTGTCCTAGAGCGCTCCAATGGAGAACTTCATCAAACAAGAAACACCGGGTTAATGTAAACAAGTAATGAGGTATCAAACCACTAGAACCTTGTAGTGCAGACTGTAACACCCCTGGGCGGCGCGAACACCGGGAACCAACACAGAAGCCAATAACAATATAATATCTTTATTAAAGCAATTAAAGTTCCAAATGGAAATAAGCAGCAAAGTAAAAGTAGCAATTGACCTTCCAGAAAAGATCAATTTTAGTCCAATAAGATAAAGTCTTACGTCTAGTATTAGAGTTCAAAATCCAAAAACCGAAACACACTCAAACTCCGTCTGAGTTTTGAGTGGGGAAAGGAGCAGGGAGAAAGAAAAGTCCTTTAGAATAGATGTCTAAAACCGGATTGCAGGACAAGGCAAAACTAGATGTTCAGGGGCTGAAACACAGTCCCAACGTGGCAAGAAGGTAAACCAACACCAGGTCTACTCCAGAGTAAGCGCACCATCAGACCGCTTGGATATCAGGAACAAGAGACAACAATGCTTCCCAGTCAGAAGTTAAGTTGACACCACACAGAAGATTCTCAGCGCAAAACTTTTAATGAAGTTCATAGCTCCCCCAAGGCAGGTGCTTGACTCCCCAATACTTCCTAAGAGAACTGAACCGCCAAAACATCACACCAGATGCCTGCCTCCCTAATTCTTCCCAAGAGAACTGGGTTTAGCCACAATCACCTCGCTCTGCTAATTTGACACTTCTTCTTAAACTTTGCCTTTGAGAGCGGTCTGTTTTCAGAAAAGCCCTTCGATCAAATGGTAACCCCTCCGGAGATCCGGGGAGAGCCGGCACCGTCTCAAGGGCATCCTTAATTGGCTCTGGCACAGAAATGTCAACAGGAGACGCCTGGAAAGGAATTGAATCTTGCTCACTTGGGAAAAAACCCAAGTTCTCTTCAGTTTGGTCAGCAATGGCTGCGGGGTCAGGGGCCAAAGGTTCCTGAGACATCACACAGACAACACCGATGATAATCTTAGAGAAAACAACAGAAACAATTGGACCACTCGGACATTGTAGACCATGTTTCAAGCAGGTGCACTTGCAGAGGGATGGACAGGCGAGAGGAGCTTTCTTTCCATGCGGATTCAGGGATGAGAGAAATGCCAGACTTTTGATCATAGACTTTGTCCCTGGACAGCTTTCCAAAGCTTCAACTCCCATTCAACTCCATTGGCCATGCTGGATGAGGAGGATGGGTGCCTTTGCCCAGCACTCCCTGTTCGGCTTAGCTTTTTAAAAGAGGAAAATCCCAGTTGTTTTAGTATTCTGTAGTATTCAAATCTTCTCTTTGAAGATTTGACACAGATTTCCCAGATTCTTATGATTATATTCATGAAGCTCAGTCAAGAAGGAAGGTGAGTCGAGGACAGAGAGAAAGTGAGGCCAAGGAAAGAAGGAAAGGGCTGGAGTTGTGCAAGCCAGCATCCACTTTCGACCATTTCTGGTGGGCATTCCTGGTTATTTTGGTGGTTGTTCTGGTTGGCATTCCTGTTCTGTTGCGAGAGAAGGTGGGACTATTCATATAATAGAGGGTATTTCCTTACGCAAATGGTATTAGAAAATGGAAATTTCCATAACCTTTTGGAAATGGAAATCCCCTTAACCTTTTGGAAAATGGAAATCTCCATAACCTTTTGGAAAACGGAAATCTCCATTACATTTTGGAAAATGGAAGTCTCCATAACCTTTTGGAAAATGGAAGTCTCCATAACCTTTTGGAAATGAAGTCTCCGTAACCTTTTGAAAATGGAAGTCTCCATAACGTTTTGGAAAATGGAAGTCTCCATAACCTTTTGGAAATGAAGTCTCTGTAACCTTTCAGAAAATGGAAATCTCCACGATGTTTTGGAAAATGGAAATCTCCATAACCTTTTGGAAATGGAAGTCTCTGTAACCTTTTGGGAAATGGGAATCTCCATAACCTTTTGGAAATTGAAGTCTCTGTAACCTTTTGGAAAATGAAAATCTCCATAACGTTTTGGAAATGTTATGATCTTTAGAAAAGCATGACCTTGTTAGAAGGCGTAACCTTTTGAAAATGATGCCATAACCTCTTGATCTATTAAGAGTCATAACCTTTTGGGAAAATGGCATTCATGCAAAGCAATTAGGTTTCTCAGTTGTTAGACTGATAAACTTAGATATCTCTGAAATGACTTGAAGGCACAGCAAAACAATCCTAATTTTTCACTATTTCATCATAGTCTGGCCCCCAACAGTCTGAGGGACTGTGAATCGGCCCTCCACTTAAAAAGTTTGAGGACCCCTGCTCTATACTATTGAAACACGGACTTCAGTTATGTTACTATTGATGGGTTTTCGCTGAAATCTTGTTCGTATGATTCAGTCGAACTTTGCATTGTAGCCCTTGACTGCTTTTGCTACATCTCTCCCCACTATTAATACCATTTCTTCTTGGATGTTTGTTTCCTGAGTAAAATAGTGCATAGTTACCTCACTCAAAACACCCGTTTCCTGTCCACTTTTGCTCACGCACCCCAAGTATCACAATGTTTATATATTCCACCTCTTGTTTTATGATATCTAATAAGACCTTCGCAGAGCAATTGAGGTGATTTGGAAGTCTCACGTTCATTTCATTGCCATACATCTGTTAAGGCTGACTTGACAGCAATTAACCCCTAATTAAGTAGCTGATACAGAGTAGTGGCTGTCGGTGTCATCATCTTCATCATCTTCATCCTGCCTTTTTCCTTGTTTAGGACTCAACAGTTAAAGCAACCATCGCAAAATATCCACAGCATACGAAAGCAAAAGAGCTCAGAACCTGCACTGCACTTTAGAATATTTGGTTTCCCCATTTCCATGCTGTTTGCCCATTCTCCTCGATCGGTGCCATACATTGTCTTTCCACTAGAATTAAAAAGCTATTAATCCTGAGGGGAACATCAGAAAAAAATGAGGTGCAATAAAAAGACCTAGATTTGAGGTTAACTCAGGAATTGTCCCTTCTCAATTACGTTTACAGTGGTCATGATGTCCGAACCTGGAGAGGTGCAAAGAAGCGGCTATCCTATTAGATGCCGCATGCTCTATTTATTTATTTATTGGGTGGTTGTATGTTTTCCGGGAACAAACAACCCGGAAAACATACAACCACCCTGTGATTCTGGCCATGAAAGCCTTCGAAAACACATATTTATTTATTATTTATTTACAGTATTTATATTCCGCCCTTCTCACCCCGAAGGGAACTCAGGGCGGATCACAATGTACATGGGAAACATTCATTAGACATACGACATACAGACACAGAGGCAATTTAACATTTTCCAGCTTCTGGCTTCATGAAGGTATGTTCGATTCCGACCCCAAGGGAAGCTGCTGCTTCATCGTCTCTTGTGACACCAAGTCTTTGATGGAATACTTCTTCATACTTCTGCATGCTGCTTGATGTTTTTATGGTGTCGTAAATTAGTTAAATTAGCCTCCCTGCATAAAGCGGTACTGTTGTACCCCAAGGCAGCGTGAGCACTGGAAACCAAACAGAGACCAATAATCATATAATATCTTTATTAAAACAATTATAAATTCAGGAATGAAAAAGTGGAAAGGATGCGCGAGCAATAGTCCTTTATGATAAGGTATGAATTAGTCCAAAGAGTTGAAGAGATATGTCCAATATTATTGTCCAAAATCCAGAAACCGAAACACACTCAAAACTGTTGGGAAGTTCTTGAGCAGGGAAACAACAAGAAAGCAGGAGTGAATAACAAGGTCCAAAGTCACTAGGAAGTTTTTGATATCAAGGCAGGAACAAGACGAAACTAAAAGCAATCAGGATTCAGGAACAAGGCAAGGACGTGAAATTACTCCGGTTTAAATCGGGAGTTGCAGCTCGGCTTGGCCGCCAGGAACAGGAGGCTTGGCTTGGTGAAATCAGGAAATTGCAGTCGGTGAAGTGTTCTCAGGAGATCACTACATTGACACCACAAATTGTTCACAGTGTAGGACACTTTTATGGAACTTAGATCTAATCACAGCGAAGGGAAACCAAACTCCCCAAGGTTCCCAAGTGAATATCCTATCCATTATCCCCTCTAGATGCCAAACGTTGACTCCTTCGAAGCCCTTGTTTTTCTGATCTCTGGTGATGCAGAAACTCCCTTCTGTTAAAGGATACATTCCCTGGAGAACTCGGGACATCTGGTTCTACCACGGGAGGAATGTTTTCAGTATCTCTCCCAATCAAGGAAGCATCTGAGCTATCCACAGCTGGGGTCTGTAATTGAAAGGAGCTCTGCGAACTAGGTAAAAAGTCAGAATAAGCTTCATCCTGGTCAAAGTTCATTTCGGAATCAGGTTCAGAACCCAAAGGTGGCTGGGGTATAACAGGTACCTAAATTTCCTACTCAACAGGTGCAACTGTCTTTCGAGTTGCTTAGGTCAACAACGAGCTAGGCTATTTAATGGTCGAGTGCTCAGTCCGACCCGGGCTGGCATCGAACTCGGGACCTTTCAGTCAGTAGTGATTTATTGCAGCTGGCTACTAATCAGCTGTGCCACAGCCTGGCCCTAGAGTCCTTACAATCATAAATGGAGCTAGGGAGGTTTCAACGGGGCTATTAAAGTACAGCAAGGCAGTGGCCTCAGGCAGTATATGCTTTGGGGGTGGCAGTAGCCAGTTCTTGGCTGTTTCCATAAACATGTCAATGTTGGGAGGCAGAGAAATGTACAGGGTGTTCAGGGTTGTTGTATGTTTTCCGGGCTTCGACAACACATACAGGGTGTTGGTTCTGAATGAATGGGTTGAAGCCAGCTGAATCCTGCTAGGAGAAAAAAAATCCATGCCATTCCTAAGGAGCTTCCCAATATGAGGCAGAAGTTTGGTGTATCAAGTAGGCATGTCCGATCAATGAAAAAAATGTTTCAATTCTCATTTCTAAAGTAGGGGGTGCTGGCGCTTCGATATAGAAAGTATTTCTGATTTTTTCACCCAAAAATTTCGGATATTTCCGAAAATTCGTAATGATTCGAAATGTTTCTAAAATGGCAGACGTGCATGAGCAATCACTACACACCGGGCTTTTATGGCAATCTTCCATGTGGATGCAGAGGACGTTAGCCCCCACCTTTGCGTCC
Organism: Anolis carolinensis; assembly: GCF_035594765.1. NCBI lineage: Eukaryota > Metazoa > Chordata > Lepidosauria > Squamata > Anolidae > Anolis > Anolis carolinensis. The sequence goes on from NW_026943823.1 coordinate 21,665,346, forward strand.
ATCATGGAAGCTTCTGATTGGCCGGGGAGCGGCAGCCATGTTAGGCTGCGTTAAGCTCCCATTCAAGGTAGGTTGCAGAAACAATTTTTTAAAAAAATATTTTTTAAAATATATTTAAACAATTTTTTTTGGGGGGGGGGAATTAATGAAACATTAAGAGACAATTAGAGAATGGGCCAACAATGGTTCGAATTACATTGCTGGTTGCGCTGTGAGACAATGTCTCGGGATGCGTATCAAAAAGCGAGAACAATCTGAAATAATTCCGATATACGATTCAAAACAATTTTTTGGACATGTCTAGTATCTAGGAATGAAGGACATCCCTACAAACATAATAACCCTAAGAAAGGGCAAAGCAGCGTCTTTCATCCAAATTCTTGGGTTTGCCTTACCTTGTAGGTGCCTTTAAAAGAAACAAGACAGTCCTCTGCTAAACACAATCCTATCAGCATCTCATACAGAGATCAAGTCCTGTCCTGAAATAGTTGGGCATTGGAACACAATGAATAAACTGAAGGTAGCAGAAACATAGTTGCACAAAGGTAATGCATACTTGCACATAGTGGTGCATGGTACTTGGTAGTGTGCACGTGCATGCTTTTTGCCTGGTTGCACAAGTGCACTATGTCTGTTTGCATATTGCAATGCACACTGGGTTGCCCATGGTCTCCATGCCCTCGCCATGTGTAGCTCCCTGCAGTTCTAGTGTACAGTTGCTCTCCATCCCTTCGATGTAGGATCTTACCCTTCCGTTTGGGTCTAGTTTGGCTGGGAGGAACCAATAAAATGTGAGCCGAGGATGGCGTTATAGAAAAAATGAGAGCACTGCCTCCCCGGATAAGAATTCTGCCCCGCAAAGAAAATTTCATCCAGTCTCCAAATTGATAGCATTGCCGTAGCTTCAAGCATTTGGAAATGAAGTTTGGTCGTCCAAGGAAAGAGTTCCCAAGGGAATGCGAATGCAGCAAATGGAAGATTTCCAAGTACGGACGATCTTTGATGTCTTTGAATTGCTAGACATTTGGAAACTCAAAGAAAAATATCATGGGGGGAGTCGAAATCTTTTTTCGGAGAACAGTGCTCTTATTTTGCTTATCCCAATAGCTAGGCTCCTAATGCAAACGTAACACTGCAAATGTAGATGTTTCTGATCCTGGGAATCAGGCGAGCTGGAAAGGCCCACCATGGCTGGTTATTCCCCTTCTTTCTCTTCCATGTTTCACTCCCATTTACTACTTCTGCCCTGAGATACCTGGATCATGGTTTTATGGTTCCAGATTGGTACAAGAACTGAAATGTCATCCTGTGCACCAGGGGCGGCTCAACCGCCAGGCAAACTAGGCACTTGCCCGTGGTGCCATCTTGTGGCATGCATGCCCTGGAGACTAGGACACAATGGACATCCGTTTCCAGGTGGAAGGCGGTCCCAGTCGGGGTTGGCTTGACGCTCCTTCCTCTTGGCACGTTTCTCCCTTAAGCCCTCCATTCGAGCCTCTTTGAACTCCGCAGCACTGCTGGTCACAGCTGACCTCCAATTAGAGCGCTCAAAGGCCAGGGCTTCCCAGTTGTCAGTGTCTCTGCCACAGTTTTTAAGCTTGGCTTTAAGCCCATCTTTCAATCTCTTTTCCTGCCCACCAACATTACGTTTCCTGTTCTTGAGTTCGGAGTAGAGCAACTGCTTTGGGAGACGGTGATCTTTGGGCATTCGGACAACGTGGCCAGTCCAGCGGAGTTGATGGCGTAGGAGCATCACTTCAATGCTGGTGGTCTTTGCTTCTTCCAGTACGCTGGCATTTATCCGCCTGTCTTCCCAAGAGATTTGCAGGATTTTTCTGAGGCAACGCTGATGGAAACGCTCTAGGAGTTGAGTGTGACGTCTGTAGACTGTCCACGTTTTGCAGATTAGAGCAGGGTTAGGAGGACAATGGCTTTGTAAACAAGCACCTTGGTATCTCTACGGATGTCCTGATCATCAAACACTCTCTGCTTCATTCGGAAAAATGTTGCACTCACAGAGCTCTCTGCTTCATTCATAAGAATGCTGCACTCGCAGAGCTCAGGCGGTGTTGTATTTCAGTGTCAATGTTGACTTTTGTGGAGAGATGGCTGCCAAGGTAGCGGAAATGGTCAACGTTTTCTAATGTGACACCATTAAGCTGTATTCCTGGCTTTGCAGAGGGATTAGCTGGTGCCTGTTGGAAGAGCACTTTGGTTTTCTCGATGTTCAATGAGAGGCTGAGCTTCTCGAGTGCTTCTGCGAAGGTGTTTAGAGTGGCTTGTAGGTCTTCTTCTGAATGCGCACAGACTACGTTGTCATCGGCATCTGCTCCACGTAGAGCTGGGAGAACCTGCACTCCCCATCATGCACAAACAATGGGGTGGATGGGAGTTAGAGTCACGCTTCTGGAGGGGCTCCATTTAGCTTTTGTGATTTCTAGTTCCCGAGGCATTGCGTCATCAAGCAAAGAACGGGAATCTTTCGCGTTTTGAGTTTCGGTGTTCCTTTTCACTCATATCACAATTTATTTTTGAAAAAAACAACAACAATAAAAACTTTTTTTGAGATGAGTATTTTTTAAAGAATATATATATATATACATATTGGTTCGTGTTCAAGAACAAGAGAAACGGGGATGACACCTGACAGGTGAAGCCTAGGCTTCAAAGCATCCGCTCCGTGGCTTCGTCTTCTCGTACATCGGAAATGCCGAGCGGGAAGCGGTTCGCTGTCTAATGGGGTGTTCTTTCAACAGCGTGCATTTAGTGAGTAGATCAGTCCGTGTTTGCTACTTGTATCTTATCCGCAGTACGGAAAAAAGGCTGTTTGTAAAACAAGGATTCCCGACGTCCACGGTTCCGGTGAAATAGGACTGAGCCGGTTGCAAACGGGAATTCGTGGTTTTTCTTCCCTACCTCTAGAGCAGGGATGTAATTATTTACCCATTTTGCAAACTTGGGCCCTCCAGGTGTTTTGGACTCCAACTCCCACCATTCCTAACAGCCTCAGGCCCTTTCCTTTGCCCACTCAGCCTTCTCAGTTCCCTTGTGAAACGGGAGTTTTCTTGAGAAGCCAGATTAGGTTTGAGAACAGAGGGAGTGAAGAATAGACTTAAGCGGCTGAAGGGGAAAAGGAAAGGGCCTGAGGCTGTTAGGAATGGTGAGAATTGGAGTCCAAAACACCTGGCGGGAGGGCCACAGTTTGCCCACACTTTTGGACCATTTTCAACCCTTTAAATCCCTACTCTAGAGGGAAACATGGCCTGGAAAAAGAAGAAAATAGGAAGCCTATACTGCTAGTAATGAGTTGTGGTTCTTTCTAATTTTGTTTCTCTCTCCAAATAATGTCGTACAACATGAACCTGAACTGTTGACACTTTATGCATGTTGGTAATCATAATAATAATATTAATAAGGATATTAAAAAAGGAAATAAAGATTTTAAGAAGAGTTCTGGTTTTGTGTCTCCCATGTTTTTGAAACCTCTTTCTAAGGGTTGGGAACGATGGGCATCGCAAGTTGGGGATGGTGACCTCATCAGGCAGAATTCATTATCCCACCCAACTCTGAATCCTATAGACCTTCAGATAGAGTCGGACTGCAACTCCCAGCATTCCCCACCATTGACTTTATGACCAAGGTCCACTGGGAGTTTATTTATCCCGGGGGACACGGAGTTGACAATGTTGAACTGCAACTCCCATCATTCCTCCATTGGCAGTGTCAATTAGGAATTGACATTGTTGGACTGCAACTTCTATCATTCCTCTATGAGCAAGGTCCATTGGGAGTTGGCATTGTTGGATTGCAACTCCCATCATTCCTCTATGAGCAATGTCCACTGGGAGTTGGCACAGTTGGACTGCAACTCCCATCATTCCTCTATGAACAATGTCAATTGGGAATTGACATTGTTGGATTTCAACTCCTATTATTCCTCTATGAGCAATGTCCATTGGGAGTTATCATTGTTGGACCAGAACTCCCATAATTCCTCTGTGAGCAAGGTCCATTGGGAGTTGGCATTGTTTGAATGCAACTCCCATCATTCCTTTATGAGCAAGCTCCATTGGGAGTTGACATTGTTGGATTGCAACTCCCATCATCCCTCTATGAGCAATGTCCACTGGGAGTTGACACAGTTGGACCGCAACTCCCATCATTCCTCCATGAACAATGTCAATTAGGAATGGACATTGTTGGATTGCAACTCCCATCATTCCTCTATTAGCAATGTCCATTGGGAGTTATCATTGTTGGACCAGAACTCCCATTATTCCTCTATGAGCAATGTCCATTGGGAGTTGACATTGTTGGACCGCAACTCCCAGCATTCCTCACCATTAACTCTATGGGCAAGGGGGCCATTGGTAGTTGCATGATTCCACATCTGACCAAAAAGTTTGGCAACTCTTGGCCAGGCTTTTTCAGGGGACAATTGTTCTTGTAATTCAAAATGTATGGACTGTTTTGGAAGGTATCTCTCTAGGATATTTTTTTCAGCAAGACTTCACAAATTCAATTGGGAATTGGCACTGTTGGACTGCAACTCCCATAATTCCTCTATGGACAATGTCCATTTCAGCAGGGTTTGCTATCATCCATGGTTTTCTATTTCCGTGGCAAGTTCATAAATACGGGGTCAAAGGCAATCAGATTGGAAGCAAATATATTGTAGGGCAATGGTTTGTTTCTTAAGACACTGAGTCCTTTAAAGTTCGGACAAAAACCCGGAGCGGATTCCAGTTTGTTTGGTGGCAAACCACCAGTTTGTTGTCGAAGGCTTTCATGGCCGGGATCACAGGGTTGTTGTATGTTTTACGGGCTGTACGGCCATGTTCCAGAAGCATTCTCTCCTGACGTTTCGCCCACATCTATGGCAGGCATCCTTAGAAGTCGCCTCTGTGAATGCCTGCCATAGATGTGGGCAAAACGTCAGGAGAGAATGCTTCTGGAACATGGCCGTATATACACATAAAACCACCAGTTACTACCGAATGTGTAACGTAACAAAAGACAGAAATCGAAGCCGTTTCGTCAGTGACCATTTATCCAAGAAGGAGAGAAGCAACAACACTTTTGGCACAAAACCTGGGGGAAACCAACGCCCCAGAATGGAACATCTCCGTTTGGTTCTTTTAAATCTCTCGGAAATAAATCTAAATCTCATCTCGACCAATCGCAAACATATCTTATGTACAGTAAGAAAAATAAAATACTCTTCACAGATGAATGTATAGTATTTTACAACCAGAGCGAAACAGTGCAATTCACAGCATTGGGTTTGTGCTCCCCACCTCGGCCCTTCTCCCCCAAAAGTCCATAAAGTGCGTGGCAGAGGCTTGGCTGGACCAAAGTGGGACGGGAAGTGTCCTTTTGCCTCCTGGGAGGATCATAATGTGCATTCACAACAGAGAAATTACATGCCAAAACAATGGGCTTCCTACTTGGCATTTGGCTAATCATTTGCAAGAGCTCTCCAAGGTGCTGAGTTTTGCTTCAGAAGTTTGCATAGCAAGTCCAGACTGAAACCCGGATCAGAGTCCTTGCTTTCACTGCCCTTTATTGTCTCTCGATGGAGAAACCACAAATTGTTCAAAACACAGAGTAAGAAGATGCCGATATTTGTTGGACTGCGACCCCCATCATCCTTGGTTGAAGGAAGCTGTGAGTTGTAGTCCAGCAACATCGGGAAAGGTCTGCCTTTGGAAAGGATTGCTTCCCTTCTTTCCCTGCTTTGCCCGAATAACAATAATAATAATAATAATACAATCTGCCAACTGCAAAAGGCCACCCTGCTGGGATCTGCACGCATCATCCAAAAATACATCACACAGTCCTAGACACTTGGGAAGTGTTTGACTTGTGATTTTGTGATACGAAACCCAGCATATCTATCTTGTTTGCTGTGTCATAATAAAATAATAATAATAATAATAATAATAATAATAATAATAATAATAATAATAATAATAATAATCGATCTGCCAACTGCAAAAGGCCACCCTACTGGGATCTGCACGCATCATCCGAAAATACATCACACAGTCCTAGACACTTGGGAAGTGTTCGACTTGTGGTTTTGTGATACGAAATCCAGCATATCTATCTTGTTTGCTGTGTCATAATAAAATAACAATAATAACAATAATAATAATAATATCTCAGCCGGCATTTGGAAACAATAGACATTGACAAAATTACGATCTGCCATCTGCAAAAGGCCACCCTACTGGGATCTGCGCACATCATCCGAAAATACATCACAGTCCTAGACACTTGGGAAGTGTTCAAATTGTGATTTTGTGATACGAAATCCAGCATGTCTATCTTGTTTGCTGTGACATAATAAAATAATAATAATAATAATAATTATTATTATTAAAGACTCTCGCAGAAACCAGTGCAGGTGGTCCTGGTGGTGATGGGCACACTGGGTGCTGTGCCAAAAGATCTCAGCTGGCATTTGGAAACAATAGAGATTGACAAAATTACGATCTGCCATCTGCAAAAGGCCACCCTACTGGGATCTGCGCGCATCATCCGAAAATACATCACACAGTCCTAGACACTTGGGAAGTGTTCAAATTGTGATTTTGTGATACGAAATCCAGCATTTCTATCTTGTTTGCTGTGTCATAATAAAATAATAATAATAATAATAATAATAATAATAATAATAATAATAATAATAATAGGTGATCGGCACATTGGGTGGTGTGCCAAAAGATCTCAGCCGGCATTTGGAAACAATAGGCATTGACAAAATTATGATCTGCCAACTGCAAAAGGCCACCCTACTGGGATCTGCACGCATCATCCGAAAATACATCACACAGTTCTAGACACTTGGGAAGTGTTCGACTTGTGATTTTGTGATACGAAATCCAGCATATCTATCTTGTTTGCTGTGTCATAATAAAATAATAATAATAATAACAACTTTATTTGTATTCCGCCCTATCTGCCCAAAGGGACTCAGGGAGATCTGTGGGGTTTAAAAGCTGGCTTGTGACTTTGTACTTTGGGTTGGGTTATATTCAAGACGTTGCTCCAATAAAGGCTCTGGGTGCATTGTTTCAAGGGTTCCAGATGCAAAAGACAACTCAGTGGACACATCAAAAAAGCCACTCTCCATTGCATTGCACATCTGTGCATGTCACCCACAAAATTATAGCTGCTATTCCCTTTCCATTTTCCCTCTTTACAGGAGGCAAGATTTCCTTGGGCTACAAATAATATATATAGACACACACACACACACAGAGAGTGCTAACATACAGCATGGCGCATAAGAAGACAAAATGGACCGAAATTCAAGGAGATGTGGAAATCCCTTGCATAAGGAGGAAGCCGCCACAAATGGGCAGGCGCAGGTTATGTAATGCGTTGCTCTTAAGCTTCAAATGGTGCACACGGGGGGATGATGCCTACGCAAGCCAACCACGTCTGTGTGCCTTTGTTCTCAGCAGTTTCTTGTGAGAAGGAAAAGCCTGGGTTGCGGTGCTGTGAAATGGCAAATCCCTGCACTTGTAACAGCGCAAGGTGCACTGCATCACCGTGCAGCGCTTGTTTTCGAAGGACAAGAGATGTTGCTTCTCCACCGGGACCACTGCGCATGCAGAGCCCGTGGCTCAAGGAGCCCTGACGCACAATGTTCTGCCAAGGCACAACATCACAATGTACTATGCAGCATGGTTTTGTGTTATGTTAGTGTCATAACTCCATCACCATAAGGTGACACGTCTTAGCCTCTGAGGCAGGGTGTCAGAAAACACACCTGTGTGTGCAGATACAGACATGACACAACTATATATCTTACTAGCTTTGCCCGGCCACGCGTTGCTGTGTCTTATGGGAATCCTTTGTTGGCCAGATGGAATAGCAGTGAATAGCCTTGCAGTCTCAAAGCCTGGCCGTTTTCTGGAGTAGCTAGAGCTTTTTGTTGTATGAACGTACCTCTCCCCGACTCTGAAATATTCTGCACTTTGGCCCAGATCCATGTATTCGTCTCCTGTTTTTAACATTTTATTTTGTATGGACCTTTTATGACTGTTTTATTGATGCTGATGTTTTATTGTTGAGACATTTGTTTTATTGTCTTGCTGTTGTTATTATATTGTTGTGTTTGGGCATGGCCCCATGTAAGCCACCCCGAGTCCCTTTGGGGAGATGGGGCGGGGTATAAGAATAAAGTTATTATTATTATTATTATTATTATTATTATTATTATTATTATTATTATTATTATTAACTTAGAGGCATGGATGAGGGGTTGTGCTGCCAATTTTAGTGTTTCTGGGATGTGTAGTTTTGTTGTTTTGTCCTAGGCCGAAATTTCATTACCCTTTTATATATATACTAGCTGTGCCCGGCCACGCGTTGCTGTGGCGAAGTATGTTGGTCTGGGAAATAAAGTATTGAGGAATTGGTGGTAGTTAAGGTAAAGGGTCAAAGTTTTCCCCTGACATTATGTCCATTATAAATGGGTTATATAGCTGTGTGGAAGGGCCTTGAGTCTACACTGCCATGTGTGGCTTTCAACTGCATATGGTAAATGTTTTGTCCTATACTTTTTGAGAACGCAAGTGGCAGAGTTTTGTTGGGAAGGAGTTGCCAAGCTCATTCCTCACTATGATAAGTGCCTAGATTTGAATGGCGACTATGTTGAGAAGTGGTATTTGGGTCTGGCTTTCAACTGCATATGGTAAACGTTTTCTCTTATACTTTGTTCATTTTTAATTCCAAAACATAATCTATTTTCTGGATAATCCTCGTACAAGACAAAACCAAATTGCAACACTCTCCCCTCCGCACTTTTGCTGGGACCCTCCCCTCGAAGGCCAAAGGACAACTCAAGTAAACAGGAGGAATCAAAGCTTGGCTTTTGAAAACGGCCCTCAAGCGAAACATGGTCAAGGAGGGGGCAGGTTGACTTGGCAGGTATGATACTCCGCCCAATGCTTCTGAAAAGCATTTCAGAAGAACTTGAACTGAGGCTGGCCACCAGCCCTGGTTGGCAGCAGGCCATGACTCCGCAGGGATCAGGTGGTGCTGCTTGATGGTTTCATTGATGTGAGAGCCAACAGTCACCACAAAGGACGCAATTCTTCCCTAGTGCAAGCATGCTGGGATCTGGGACTCTACCTTCAGCATTCCTTCCAAGGACCAGCCTTTTGGGAACTCACACAATCTCTTCCATACCATGCAGCTACAGAGCTTTGATCCCACTTGAACCGCCAAGGATGACTCTTGCAGAATCCTGGTACAGTAGAGTCTCACTTATCCAAGCCTCACTTATCCAAGTTTCTGGATTATCCAAGCCATTTTTGTAGTCAATGTTTTCAATATTTTGGTGCTAAAATCGTAAATACAGTAATTACAACATAACATTACTGTGGATTGAACTGCTTTTTCTGTCAAATTTGTTGTATAACATGATGGTTTGGTGCTTAATTTGTAAAATCTTAACCCAATTTGATGTTTAATAGGCTTTTCCTTAATCGCTTATCCAAGATTCTGCCGGCCCGTTTAGCTTGGATAAGTGAGACTCTAATGTATTTGGACCCCGGATGGACTAACGACAACAACAAGTGGGATCCAAGGGTTATAACCATGCAATGTGAGAGTCAAAATCAGGCTGTGGGTGGATATGTTTTGGTCACATCCGACACCATGCCAAGATGCCAAAGTGAAACAACCTAGCAAAATAAATTCATCCCATGTGAGAAAATAACCCTCATTTGACGAGGTGTCGTGCTGCCACGAACTCCTGGTTCTTCTGCAAGGAAGGTCCCAGCCTTTCTTTCTCCCAAATTTACCCTCTCTTTGATACTTCCTCCTCATCCTCCTCCTGCACCGAGGAGGAAGAGGACGACTCGACCTCCGCAATCCACGCACGGCCCGCACATCTTTACGCCGCCTCTGCCGCCTCTTCACACGTCGCTGGATGTCCGAGGCCGGGAGGAGAACCTGGCCGGGATGCATCCGCAGCAGGCCAGCCAGAGGGACTTCTGGATGTCGGCGTTGCGGAAGGCGTAGATGACCGGGTTGAGGAGGGAGTTGCAGGCCGCCGGGAGGGCCAGCGCGTAGGTGTAGACGGGTGGGTAAGTGGCATCGGCGACCAGGGCGTAGATGGCCAAGGGCATCCAGCAGAGCGCGAAGGTGCCCAGCACCAAGGAGAGAGTGGTCACTCCCTTACGGCCGGAGGGCGAGGCCGGGGCGCCGGGGCAGGAGGAGGCGGAGGCGGAGGTGAACTGGTGCTGGACGGCGATCTGCTGGGCGTGGCGGCAGGCCACCTTGCAGATGCGGGAGTAGAGCTGGAGCATGAGGGCGAAGAGCAGGAGGAAGGCCGCGGCCAGGAGCGCAGCGTTGTCCTTGGTGACCGGCCGCAGGACGCTGCACGTGGGGTGGCGGAAGCAGTTCCAGCCCAGGAGCGGGAGCAGGCCCAGCGCCAGGCAGAGCAGCCACAGGCAGAGCAGGCAGGTGGCCGTGAAGGCCCTCGTGCGCTCCGAGTGGTAGGTCAGCGCGTTGTAAAGCGACAGGTAGCGGTCCACGGTGATGGCCAGCAGGCTCCCCGCCGAGGCCGAGAAGGCCGTCAGCAGCAAGGCAGCCGCTCCCAAAGTGGCTGCCTGACTGGACGGCTGGAGTAGGTACTGGACGCTGAAGTTGACCACCAAGCCCACGCCGGCCAGCAAGTCGGCCAAGGCCAGGCTGCCGATGAGGAGGAACATGGGTGCCCGCAGGTTGGGCGAGTAGAAGAGTACGGCCAGGACCAGCGCATTCTCACATGCCACCGCCGTCCCTGTAGCGCACAGGGCCACGTCCCACGGATTGACAGCCACAGCCACCGCAGACACATCTCCGCCGCTGCCTCCTGCTCCGCTACCCGCTCCGCTGCCTCCTCCACTGCCCATGCCGCTCCCACCGCCCCCGCTGCCCCCACCACTGCCCGCCCCATCCTCACTCCCCACCGTGGCTGCGGCAGTGGCGGCGGTGGCTGGAGAGAGGTCCGAGGGGCTCCCGGTGGCGGCAGCTGAAGTGTTGCCAGGAGGCCAGAGCGTGGAGAAGGGCCGCGAAGAGGCGGCGTTGAGCAGGACCAGGAGGTGGTGCTGTTGCTCCCGCAGCTGCTCTTCCATGGCAACAGGGTTGGCTTGGAGCATGGCCTGCAAAGAGGGGGAGGTGGAGGAGAAAAGGAAGAGAGGATCAGACTCTGGGAAGGGAGGGGTGTTCTCTTTTATGGGGGTCAGTCCTCAGAAAGCAGTCTTCGAGTATGCAGGTGGCCACGCTTTGAAAGGACAGAAGTTCGGGCAGGTGATATCCTTGTTTTGAGGCCAAAAGAGGTTAATAATAATAATAATAATAATAATAATAATAATAATAATAATAATACCTGCTTTGATTGAAGTCAAAAATCAGAAACTCCTCAAAGCACAGCAGACAAAAAACCAGTACAAGAAAACCGCACTACAAACTAGAGCTGACAGCTGGCACAACAAAACATTGCACGGAAAGTTCCTTGACAAAATTGAAGGAAAAGCTGATAAGGAGAAGACCTGGCTCTGGCTCACGAATGGGACCCTGAAGAAGGAGACAGAAGGCCTGATCCTTGCAGCCCAGGAGCAAGACATCAGGACAAAGGCAATTAAGGCCAAGATCGAAAAATCAGCTGATGATCCAACTGTTGATTGGGTTTGAGGATGACCAGAACATCTAGAAATGGCAGAGAAGTTCCAGACATGGGAACCAAGGGCAGCTAATGACTCTGAACAAAGGATGCTGTTGGGAATCATCCTGGACTACTCAAGTCTAGATGTAGTTAGATAGATGATAGAGTTAGATTGAGGGAATCCTTTCCCTGTTTCCAAAGCATGCCTAGACAGGCTTTACTGTGTTTCACTCTATCCTGTTTACGTCACATCCCTTACTTTGAAGTTAGTAGGAATGTGAATCTTTAGGGACACTAACTTCTCATTGGTCAGAATGTCTTTTGTGGCCACAATAAACTGGACCATGAGGTTGGAACCATTTTGGTTCACTCTTCTCCTTTTGTTCTTCTAGCTAACAAGCAGCACCTTGCTGTCTCTCCTGGCAAGATGTAACTATTTAGATGTTTGTTATTTTACCTTAGAAACCAGTCTAGAGTAGACTAGACAGCTCCCAAGCCTTTCTATCTACAATGGAGTTCTTTTTACCTGAATAAATACTTTTTGAACTTTTACTGAGACTCTGCAATTGATTGCAATCCTAAATGATCAAATGCTTATCTTGCTCAGCCCGTGTAAGTAACTGCTGCATTTGAAAGCTTTGCTTTTGCTACTCTGCTGATTTTTGGTGGAATCTCCCCCAGAGAGGGTTAAATTGAGTCCAACTGCTCAGAGATTACCACAACAGATGCCCCCAGGCAGGAAAAGCCAGGAGATGAACCTTTCCAATGCTAATGAAGGTGATTAACTGCAACATTCACACTGGCCTCCAACTGAGAAAGAGTTCTTCTCTCACCCTGGACTTTCCAGATATATATATAAACCTTTCTTGCTTAGTTTCTCCATATCTCATAACCTCTGAGGATGCCTGGCATAGATGTGGGCGAAACGTCAGGAGAGAATGCTTCTGGAACATAGCCAGACAGCCCGGAAAACATACAACAACCCTGTGATTAATGACAACATTCACACTGACCTCCAACTTGACAGAGTTCTTCTCTCACCCTAGACTTTCCAGATATATATATATAAACCTTCCTTGCTAGTTTCTCCATGCCTCACAACTTCTGAGGATGCCTGTGAATAGATGTGGGCGAAACGTCAGGAGAGAATGCTTCTGGAACATGGCCAGACAGCCCGGAAAACATACAACAACCCTGTGATTAACTACAACATTCACACTGGCGTCCAACTGACAAGAGTTCTTCTCTCACCCTGGACTTTCCAGATATATATATACACCTTCCTTGCTGAGTTTCTCCATACTTCACAACCTCTGAGGATGCCTGCCATAGATGTGGGTGAAACGTCAGGAGAGAATGCTTCTGGAACGTGGCCATACAGCCCGGAAAACATACAACAACCCTGTGATTAACTACAATATTCACACTGGCCTCCAACTGACAAAGAGTTCTTCTCTCACCCTGGACTTTCCACAAATATATATATAAACCTTCCTTGCTGAGTTTCTCCATGCCTCACAACTTCTGAGGATGCCTGTGAATAGATGTGGGCGAAACGTCAGGAGAGAATGCTTCTGGAACATGGCCAGACAGCCCGGAAAACATACAACAACCCTGTGATTAACTACAACATTCACACTGGCCTCCAACTGACAAAGAGTTGTTCTCTCACCCTGGACTTTCCACAAATATATATATAAACCTTCCTTGCTGAGTTTCTCCATGCCTCACAACCTCTGAGGATGCCTGCCATAGATGTGGGCGAAACGTCAGGAGAGAATGCTTCTGGAACATGGCCAGACAGCCCGGAAAACATACAACAACCCTGTGATTAACTACAACATTCACACTGGCCTCCAACTGAGAAAGAGTTCTTCTCTCACCCTGGACTTTCCAGATATATATATACATCTTCCTTGCTTAGTTTCTCCATACCTCACAACCTCTGAGGATGCCTGCCATAGATGTGGGTGAAACGTCAGGAGAGAATGCTTCTGGAACATGGCCATATAGCCCGGAAAACATACAACAACCCTGTGATTAACTACAACATTCACACTGGCCTCCAACTGACAAGAGTTCTTCTCTCACCCTGGACTTTCCAGATATATATATACACCTTCCTTGCTTAGTTTCTCCATACTTCACAACCTCTGAGGATGCCTGCCATAGATGTGGGTGAAACGTCAGGAGAGAATGCCATACAGCCCGGAAAACATACAACAACCCTGTGATTAACTACAACATTCACACTGGCCTTCAACTGACAAGAGTTCTTCTCTCACCCTGGACTTTCCACAAATATATATATAAACCTTCCTTGCTGAGTTTCTCCATACCTCACAACCTCTGAGGATGCCTGGCATAGATGTGGGCGAAACGTCAGGAGAGAATGCTTCTGGAACATGGACAGACAGCCCAGAAAACATACAACAACCCTGTGATTAACGACAACATTCACACTGACCTCCAACTTGACAGAGTTCTTCTCTCACCCTGGACTTTCCACAAATATATATATAAACCTTCCTTGCTGAGTTTCTCCATGCCTCACAACCTCTGAGGATGCCTGCCATAGATGTGGGTGAAACGTCAGGAGAGAATGCTTCTGGAACATGGCCAGACAGCCCAGAAAACATACAACAACCCTGTGATTAACTACAACATTCACACTGGCCTCCAACTGACAAGAGTTCTTCTCTCACCCTGGACTTTCCAGATATATATATAAACCTTCCTTGCTGAGTTTCTCCATACCTCACAACCTCTGAGGATGCCTGCCATAGATGTGGGTGAAACGTCAGGAGAGAATGCCATACAGCCCGGAAAACATACAACAACCCTGTGATTAACTACAACATTCACACTGGCCTTCAACTGACAAGAGTTCTTCTCTCACCCTGGACTTTCCAGATATATATATATAAACCTTCCTTGCTTAGTTTCTCCATACTTCACAACCTCTGAGGATGCCTGCCATAGATGTGGGCGAAACGTCAGGAGAGAATGCTTCTGGAACGTGGCCATACAGCCCGGAAAACATACAACAACCCTGTGATTAACTACAACATTCACACTGGCCTCCAACTGACAAGAGTTCTTCTCTCACCCTGGACTTTCCAGATATATATATACACCTTCCTTGCTTAGTTTCTCCATATTTCACAACCTCTGAGGATGCCTGCCATAGATGTGGGCGAAACGTCAGGAGAGAATGCTTCTGGAACATGGACAGACAGCCCAGAAAACATACAACAACCCTGTGATTAACGACAACATTCACACTGACCTCCAACTTGACAGAGTTCTTCTCTCACCCTAGACTTTCCAGATATATATATATAAACCTTCCTTGCTGAGTTTCTCCATACTTCACAACCTCTGAGGATGCCTGCCATAGATGTGGGCGAAACGTCAGGAGAGAATGCTTCTGGAACATGGCCAGACAGCCCGGAAAACATACAACAACCCTGTGATTAACTACAACATTCACACTGGCCTCCAACTGACAAGAGTTCTTCTCTCACCCTGGACTTTCCAGATATATATATACACCTTCCTTGCTTAGTTTCTCCATACTTCACAACCTCTGAGGATGCCTGCCATAGATGTGGGCGAAACGTCAGGAGAGAATGCTTCTGGAACATGGCCATACAGCCCGGAAAACATACAACAACCCTGTGATTAACTACAACATTCACACTGGCCTCCAATTGACAAAGAGTTCTTCTCTCACCCTGGACTTTCCACAAATATATATATAAACCTTCCTTGCTGAGTTTCTCTATGCCTCACAACCTCTGAGGATGCCTGCCATAGATGTGGGTGAAACGTCAGGAGAGAATGCTTCTGGAACATGGCCAGACAGCCCGGAAAACATACAACAACCCTGTGATTAACTACAACATTCACACTGGCCTCCAACTGACAAAGAGTTCTTCTCTCACCCTGGGCTTTCCAGATATATATATAAACCTTCCTTGCTGAGTTTCTCCATACCTCACCACCTCTGAGGATGCCTGCCATAGATGTGGGTGAAACGTCAGGAGAGAATGCTTCTGGAACGTGGCCATATAGCCTGGAAAACATACAACAACCCGGAGATGGGGAACCTTGATAGAAGCTATCATATCTAGGCATCAGATGTTGCGTGGCTCAGGTGGACCTTCCTAATAATCTTGGTCTGTAGGGTTTGGTGACCCCAAAGGAGAGGGTGGTCTGTTGGGGAGGGAGGGAGATCACCCTCAATATACAAAGCAAGGCACGAGCTGTCACTCATCATCGCAGTCGGAAGGGGGGGGGGCTGGCGAATGAGTGAGGAGGCTCTGACGTCACCACCAGAGAGACTTTGGATGCTGCGGAGATTCAGGAGGAAAAAGGGAGCGAGAAAGAACAGGAGAAGGAATGGTGCAAAGCAGGGATGGAATTGGGGGAGGGTCTCCAGGACCCCCCCCCCCAATTGTTTGTTTGTTGATGTGTTTGTCCCCCTGCCATTATTCCAGCCCAAGGAGACCCCTTTGGGGGCTTTGCTGGTGTTTCCAGATCAAGTCAATGGGTGCTGTGGTTTTAAACTGGGACTGGCCTTGAATCCTGTTGTTTAGGCTTGATCCTGTTTTTAATGTTCCCATAGCTGGGAATTTTAAATGCTGGTGCGGATGCCTTTATGCTAAGCCGCTCTGAGTCCCCTTCAGGGGACATAAAGCAGAGGGTAAATAAATATAATAATAATAATAATAATAATAATAATAATAATAATAATAATAATAATAATACGAAATAAAAAATAAAAAATAAATAAAATAATAATGATAATACAGTAGAGAAGGGGTCCCCAAACTAAGGCCCGGGGTCCACATGCGGCCCATTGAAGCCATTTATCCGGCCCCCATGGCACAAAGGCAGAAGGGGGTTGGACTCAATGGCCAAAGGGTCTCTTCCAACCCTCTTTATTTATTTATTTATTTATTTATTTATTTATTATTAACATTGAGGCGGGGAGGCCATCTGTTAGGGGTGCTTTGCTTGTGCTTTTGGTGCACAAGGCAGAAGGGGGTTGGACTCAATTGCCCAAAGGGTCTCTTCAAACCCTCTTTATTATTATTGACACAACAACATTGTATAACACAGCAAACAAGATAGATATGCTGGATTTCATATCACAAAATCACAAGTTGAGTATTATTATTATTCTTATTATTATTATTATTGCTTGGCAGCCAACTATAGTCCGGCCCTCCAGTGGTCCGAAGGATCATGAACTGGCCCCCTGTTTAAAAAAGTTTGAGGACCCCTGCAGTAGAGTCTCACTTATCCAACACTTGCTTATCCAACGTTCTGGATTATCCAACGCATTTTTGTAGTCAATGTTTTCAATACATCATGATATTTTGGTGCTAAATTCGTAAATAAGGTAATTACTACATAGCATTACTGCCTATTGAACTACTTTTTCTGTCAAATTTGTTGTATAACATGATGTTTTGGTGCTTCATTTGTAAAATCATAACCTAATTTGATGTTTAATGGGCTTTTCCTTAATCCCTCCTTATTATCCAACATATTTGCTTATCCAACATTCTGCCGGCCCGTTTATGTTGGATAAGTGAGACTCTACTGTAATATGAAATAATAATAATAATAATAATAATAATAATAATAATAATAATAATCCAGCATATCTATTTTGTTTGCTGTGTCATACAATAAAATAATAATAATAATAATAATAATAATAATAATAATAATAATAATAATAAACCAGTGCAGGTGGTCCCAGTGGTGATCGGCACACTGGGTTCTGTGCCAAAAGATCTCAGCCGGCATTTGGAAACAATAGACATTGACAAAATTACGATCTGCCAACTGCAAAAGGCCATCCGACTAGGATGTGCACGCATCATCCGAAAATACATCACACAGTCCTAGACACTTGGGAAGTGTTCGACTTGTGATTTTGTGATACGAAATCCAGCATGTCTATCTTGTTTGCTGTGTCATAAAATAATAATAATAATAATAATAATAATAATAATAATAATAATAATAATAATTGCAAAACGTGAGTGGGGCGTGGAAAAGGCGGGGAGGACCTCAAAATTCACCCAAAGGTCACACCTGGAAAGGGAAGGAAGGAAGGGAGGGAAGGAAAGAACCAAGAAAGGAGAGAAGAAAGGAAAGAAAGAAGGAAAGAAAAAAGTGTGAGAGAGGGAAGGAAGGGAAGAAGGTAGGGAGGGAGGATAGAAGGAAGGAAGGAAAGAAGAAGGGAAGGAAAGTGGAAGAAATGAAGGAAGAAGAGAAGGAGGGAAGGAAGGAAAGAAAGAAAGAAAGAAAGAAAGAAAGAAAAGAAAGAAAGAAAGAAAGAAAGAAAGAAAGAAAGAAGGAGGGAGAGAGGGAAGGAAGGAAGGAAGAAAAAAGGGAAGGAAGGAAAGAAAGAAAAGGGGAGGGGGGTTAAGGAAAGAAGGAAGGAAGGAAGGAAGGAAGGAAAGAAAGAAAGAAAGAAAGAAAGAAAGAAAGAAAGAAAGAAAGAAAGAAAGAAAGAAAGAAAGAGGGAGGGAGGGAGGGAGGGAAGGAAGGAAGAAAAAAGGGAAGGAAGGAAAGAAAGAAAGAAAAGGGGAGGGGTTAAGGAAAAGGAAGGAAGGAAGGAAGGAAGGAAGGAAGGAAGGAAGGAAGGAAGGAAAGAAAGAAAGAAAGAAAGAAAGAAAGAAAGAAAGAAAGAAGAAAGAGGGAGGGAGGGAGGGAGGGAGGGAAGGAAGAAAAAAGGGAAGGAAGGAAAGAAAGAAAAGGGGAGGGGTTAAGGAAAGAAGGAAGGAAGGAAGGAAGGAAGGAAGGAAGGAAGGAAGGAAGGAAGGAAGGAAGGAAGGAAGGAAGGAAGGAAGGAAGGAAGGAAGAAAAGAGGGAAGAAAGGAGGGAGGGAAGGAGGGTGTGAGGGAGGAAAGGAAAGAAGGAAAGAAGAAGGGAAGGAAGGAAGAAGGGAAGAAAAGAAGGAAGAAGGGTAAGAAGGAAGGAAGGAAGGATAGAAGGAAGGAAGGAAGGAAGGAGGGTGTGAGGGAGGAAAGGAAGAAAAGAAAGAAGAAGGGAAGGAAGGAAGAAGGGAAGGAAGGAGGAAGAAACGATGGAAGAAGGGAAAGAAGGAAGGAAGGAAGGAAGGAGCAAAGGAAGAAGAATGGAAGGAAGGAGGGTGAAACGAAGGAAGAAACAAAGGAAGAAAGGAAGGATAGAAGGAAGGAAGATGTGAGGGAGGAAAGGAAGGAAGGAAAGAAGGGAAGGAAGGAAGAAGGGAAGGAAGAAGAAACCAAGGAAGAAGGGAAAGAAGGAAGGATAGAAGGAAGGAAAGAAGGAAGGAGCAAAGGAAGGAAGGGAAGAAGAAACGAAGGAAGAAAGGAAGGATAGAAGGAAGGAAGGAAGGAAGGAAGGAAGGAAGGAAGGAAGGAAGGAAGGAAGGTGTGTGTGTGGGAGGAAAGGAAGGAAAGAAAGAAGGGAAGGAAGGAAGGAAGGAAGGAAGGAAGGAAGGAAGGAAGGAAGGAAGGTGTGAGGGAGGAAAGGAAGGAAAGAAAGAAGGGAAGGAAGGAAGGAAGGAAGGAAGGAAGGAAGGAAGGAAGGAAGGAAGGAGGGTGTGAGGGAGGAAAGGAAGGAAAGAAAGAAGGGAAGGAAGGAAGGAAGGAAGGAAGGAAGGAAGGAAGGAAGGAAGGAAGGAAGGAAGGAAGGAAGGTGTGAGGGAGGAAAGGAAGGAAAGAAAGAAGGGAAGGAAGGAAGGAAGGAAGGAAGGAAGGAAGGAAGGAAGGAAGGAAGGAAGGAAGGAAGGAGGGTGTGAGGGAGGAAAGGAAGGAAAGAAAGAAGGGAAGGAAGGAAGGAAGGAAGGAAGGAAGGAAGGAAGGAAGGAAGGAAGGAAGGAGGGTGTGAGGGAGGAAAGGAAGGAAAGAAAGAAGGGAAGGAAGGAAGGAAGGAAGGAAGGAAGGAAGGAAGGAAGGAAGGAAGGAAGGAAGGAAGGAAGGAAGGTGTGAGGGAGGAAAGGAAGGAAAGAAAGAAGGGAAGGAAGGAAGGAAGGAAGGAAGGAAGGAAGGAAGGAAGGAAGGAAGGAAGGAGGGTGTGAGGGAGGAAAGGAAGGAAAGAAAGAAGGGAAGGAAGGAAGGAAGGAAGGAAGGAAGGAAGGAAGGAAGGAAGGAAGGAAGGAAGGAGGGTGTGAGGGAGGAAAGGAAGGAAAGAAAGAAGGGAAGGAAGGAAGGAAGGAAGGAAGGAAGGAAGGAAGGAAGGAAGGAAGGAAGGAAGGAGGGTGTGAGGGAGGAAAGGAAGGAAAGAAAGAAGGGAAGGAAGGAAGGAAGGGAGCAAAGGAACGAATGGAAGAAGAAGGGAAGGAAAGAGGGTGAACGAAGGAAGAAACAAAGGAAGAAAGGAAGGATAGAAGGAAGGTGTGAGGGAGGAAAGGAAGGAAGGGAAGAAGAAGGGAAGGAAGGAAGGGGGAAGAAAAGAAGGAAGGAAGAAGGGAAGGAAGGAGGAAGAAACGAAGGAAGAAGGGAAAGAAGGAAGGAGCAAAGGAAGGAAGGGAGGGAGGGAGGAAGGAAGGGAGGGAGGATGGAAAAAGAAAGGAGGAGCGGGGCTTGTGGCAGAGCCTGCCCGCCCGCAGTGTCTCCTTGCTCCCTGGGAAGATGCGCGTTCGCCCTTGAAAGGCTGCCGAGCGACCCTTCCCTGCGTCGGACCCAAGGGCAGAGGGGGGTCTGGGGGGGGGGGGGGTCTGTACCTGGTGCCGGAGGAAGGCGTCTGCTGTGGGTCTGTTCTTTCCCTTAGGCTCCCTCCTCCATGGCCCAGAGCAGTCAATGGAGCCCCAAAAAGAAGAAGCAGGAGGAGGAGGAGGATAGTAATCAAGGCGAGCCCGGCCAGAGGCGCCCGTTGGCTCGGCTCCTCCGTGACGTCAAGAGCCTTTCTTTCTCTCATTCACACAAACAGAGGGAAGGGGGGGGGGGGGAGGCCAGGCGCGCCCCCGAGGAGCTCCATTCATTCACCCGCCTCTCCTCCTGCGCGCCCCCGCCTCCCTTCGGCCCTTCTTCTTCCCAAGGTCAGGGCTTCCAATGTTTTCAGAAATATCCATACATCTATCTCAGGGGTCCCCAAACTAAGGCCTTGAAGGTCTCTTTGCTTAGCTATGGCCTTGTAAGACCATCAAGATGGCTTTTGGAGGTCACTTTTCTTATCTATGGTCTTGTGAGATCATCTAGATGGTCTTTGAAGGTCTCTTTGCTTAGCTACGGCCTTATGAGACCATCTAGATGGCTTTTGGAGGTCACTTTCCTCACCTATGGTCCCATGAGATCGTCTAGATGGTCTTTGAAGGTCTCTTTCCTTACCAATGGTCTTATGAGATTGTCTAGATGGTCTTTGAAGGTCTCTTTGCTTAGCTACGGCCTTATGAAACCATCTAGATGGCTTTTGGAGGTCACTTTCCTCACCTATGGTCCTATGAGATCATCCAGATGGACTTTGAAGGTCTCTTTCCTTACCAATGGTCTTATGAGATTGTCTAGATGGTCTTGGAAGGTCTCTTTGCTTAGCTATGGCCTTATGAAACCATCTAGATGGCCTTTGAGGGTCCCTTTCCTGTAAATGTGAGTAGATCAATAGGTACCGCTCTGGTGGGAAGGTAATGGCGCTCCATGCAGTCATGCCTATGGCCACATGACCTTGGAGGCATCTAAGGATAATGCCGGCTCTTCGGCTTAGAAATGGAGATGAGCACCAACCCCGTCAGGGGAAAACCTTTACCTTACCATAAGTTTTGATTCTTATGTTTTTGGCCACGTCGGATATCACGTCATAAATACAAATTTGAACGGAAGTCAAAGTCAAAGAACGGAAGTCAAAGAGCTCTCTCTCTTTTTTCTTTTTGGATCAGGAGGAACTATGGGTGTGGGTATTTTTTGTTTCCTTATTATTATTCTTGATCTATACTATCTTTTCATTCACTTTTTCTAAAAAAAAATGTTCTCACACTTTCGCTGTATTTAATAATTGAAATTTGAATAAAAATTAATAAAAATAAATAAGTACGAATTTGATAAACTTACGACGACTAACGAAAAATTGCACATCCCTAAGACCTATAAAAGGCTCAGCTCCTTGAACGCAGGAAGGGAGAGGAAGCTGCTCAAAAGAGGGTACGCAGAAGGCAAGTTGCGGGGGAGGTGGACATAAAAATAGAGTCATCGGATCAAGCCAGATTTCATTGAGCATTCCTTTAGTTATCCAGAGAAGCTGTGGAAAAGGAAGCAGAAGAACGTCCACCCACACGTCAGCTCTCGATGTGAGTCAAATGGATTGCATTGGGAGAAGAACACAAGGAGCAGGTGAGAAAGGCAGGCCTGGGCCATGATCTGGGACCCCGGTTGGGTACTGCAAAGTCAGTTTGTGCAGTTTTAGTGGCAGAAAGGGAACTGCGTAGACATTAGTGTTGTGCTTTTGTATGGACTTGCTGTTTGTTTTGTGTAGTTTCATTCATGTCATCTCATTTTCGTATTCGGTTCCCGCTAACGAAAATGGGACACCTATACGACACAAATGTTCATCTGGCTAATGAAAAAACATGAAAAGTTTTGTGTCATTGGCGGCAATGGGAGGGCTTCTGAGGCTTGGTTTTTGGGCTAGAGGAGGGGTGAAAATCACCACACATAGAGGGCATTTCGATCCCTTGTAGCCCACCAACTTTTTAAACGTTTGGATCTTCCCCAGAGTACTGTTATTAATAATAATATTATTATTAAAACTAATTTCCACGCACCACAGATGTAATGCAGAGGCTTTCCTCTCCCAGGCTCAGCGTTAGATTCCCATAGTAGCTAGCGAGCGTTCTTAATCAATATATATATATATATATATATATATATATATATATATATATTACATTAACACCCATTTCCACACACATCAGATGTAATGCGGATCTTTCCTCTCCCAGGCTCAGCATTAGATTCCCAGAGTAGCTAGCGAGCGTTCTTAATCGATATATATATATATATATATACACACACACACACACACACACACACACACCCATTTCCACATGAGGATGCTTCCCTCTCCCAGGCTCAGCGTTAGATTCCCAGAGTAGCTAGCGAGCATTCTTAATCAATATATATATATAATATTAACACCCATTTCCATACACATCAGATGTAAGGCAGAGGGTTTTCTCTCCCAGGCTCAGCATTAGATTCCCAGAGTAGCTAGCGAGCGTTCTTAATCGAGATATACACACACACACACACACACACACACACCCATTTCCACATGAGGATGCTTCCCTCTCCCAGGCTCAGTGTTAGATTCCCAGAGTAGCTAGAGAGTATTCTTAATACGAGGGTTATCCAGAAAGTAGATTACGTTTTGGAATTAAAAATGAACAAAGTATAGGAGAAAACATTTACCAAATGCAGTTGAAAGCCAGACCCAAATACCACTCCTCAACATAGTCGCCATTCAAATCTAGGCACTTATCATAGCGATGAATGAGCTTGGAAACTCCTTCCCCACCAAACTCTGCCGCTTGCTTCCTCAACGCAGCATTTTGGCGACGATGCGCAGCTGCGGAAAGGGGAGACTGGCTGGTTGAGGACGCAAGCGGCAGGGTTTTGTGGGGAAGGAGTTTCCAAGCTCATTTCTCACTATGATAAGTGCCTAGATTTGAATGGCGACTACGTTGAGAAGTGGTATTTGGGTCTGGCTTTCAACCACATACTGTGGAATTGATGCAGTCTGACCCCACTTTAACTGTCACGGCTCAGTGGGATGAAATCATGGAAGTTGTAGTTTTGCAACGTCTTTAGCCTCCTCTGTCAAAAGGTGCTAGTGCCTCCATGGCAGTAAAAGTAGTGTCAAACCGCTTTAACCCTACAGTGTAAATGTGTTGAGATATTTCAAATGTTTCCATTGGCTTAATATTATTTGAACTATATGCTTTTGGAGTAGTTTTCTGCCTTGTGTAAGCTTCCTTGAGCCCTAATTTGAGGGGAATGTGGGCTGTAGAGAAAGGCATGGATGGATTTTATAAACTTTTCAGGGTTGTATTGTCCTCTGATGGTCCACGATCCATAACAATCATTACTGTGTATCAAACAATGCAAGAACACAGGAAAGGAAACAAGGCTGATTAGCTGCCAGACGTAGTAGGATTTCTTTCTTTCTTTTTCCCGAGTCGCAACATGCCAACTCCAATCCAAACTCCCAGAGACAGATTTGAAGCTCTTACAGAAATGTGTCACTTTCACCATCTGGCTCTGAGGACAGAGGGGATTTCTCACTTTTCCTCCTCATCACAATCTGGCACCGACAGACAGAAGAAGGGAATTTCTAATAAGTTGGAGACAGGTGCCATTAAGAGCAAAACTACGCTTGACTGACAGCCAGCATCACATGGTGACTCTGAAACGAACCTATTGCAAGGTTTCCTTGTCAAGATTCATTCGGGGAGGTTTGCCATTGTCGGCATCTGAGGTTGAGAGAGTGTGACTCACACAGCATCAAAAACGCACAATCAAATGGATTCAAAACCGTGGTCTAACAGACTACACACATTGGCTCCCTCATTTGAGGGTCAGAAAGTGTGTCTTTTGAGGCTGGTGTCATTGAATGAAAGATGTACGAGGGTTATCCAGAAAGTAGGTTACGTTCTGGAATTAAAAATAAATGAAGTATAGGAGAAAACATTTACTATATGCAGTTGAAAACCACACCCAAATACCACTCCTCAACATAGTCACCATTCAAATCTAGGCACTTATCATAGCGATGAATGAGTTTGTCAACTCCTTCCCCACAAAACTCTGCTGCTTGCTGCCTCAACCAGCCGGTCTCCCCTTCCCGCAGTTGTGCATCGTCGCTAAAACGCTGTGTTGAGGACGCAAGTGGCAGAGTTTTGTGGGGAAGGAGTTTCCAAGCTCATTCCTCGCTATGATAAGTGCCTAGATTTGAATGGTCACTAAAGTACACAGAAATCTATAAATACACATAGAGATAAAGTTGTCCTACTACTAGCCAATATAAAGAATAGAACAATGGAACCAGACTATAATCAATCCAGGCGCATGAGGAATGAACAAGTGAAGACTGTTTACAACATTACATCAAACATTATATTCATGCTTGTATGTTTTTTCACAGTAACATAAGTATATTCACTTTGAATTTCAGTATTGTCCCACGCAGATAAAAGTCTTAGGAATGCATGGTCAATAAAATAAAACAACTGATGATTTCTTCTGTAAATTGTGGTTCACACTTTAGATATATTCAGCATTGTCCCATGCAAATGAATGTCTCGAAAATGCGTACAAAGGAGTGTAAAACAAAACAACAAGGGCTCCCGGGTATTTTGTGATCCTTGTTTCTGGATAAATATCCCTTCTTCAGGTTGCTTCTGAGGGTTCTTTCATGTGTTCGTGGTAGAATCTCCTGAAGCTTTTGTAAACTATATTTTAAAAAGACAACATAATAGATTTGCTGTTGCCAGCACCCAGTAACATTAAACAATTTCTAATTAGTTTAACACCCATTAAACCTCATTTCCTATTCTGTATATTAGCTAGTAATAGGACAACTTTATCTCTACATAGATTTGAATGGTGACTATGTTGTGGGGCTTCAGGACCAGGTTTGTTCAGAAGCTTACTCTGCGGCTGAGACAGCACGACTTGCCTAAAGTCACCCAATGACTTTTTATGACTGAGTGAGGATTTGGACCCTGGTTTCCCAGTGTCCTAGTCCCAACACTCAAACCATTATGCCATGCTGTGTCTCTTCCTCTGGTGTGATCTCGATGATGGAAGAAGTGCCGAATTCCAGCCACATCGTGAGCCCAATCCAACTTCTCCCTTTATACGTCACCCTCAGGTCGTGTTTATTATCCCTTATCTCGCCAAACCATGCATGCCGACCCAGAACGTTTCCCTTTTCCCCCATTTCCAAGGAGATTGAGATGAAAGATCGCTATAGCAACTGGCACTCTGTTTCTGCTCGGCAAGTGACGCATCCAACCCAATGGCACCGATACCGCAGGAGGGACACCACCGAACGAGTGTCATTTTGACAAAGCATCGAGGTTTCCTTTCAGCAAAGTACGGGGCAACCAGTTGCTTCCGGACTCCAAAAAATAGAAGGCTAAGGACCAGAGTTTGTCAGGAAACCAGGAGATCTTGACCATCAAAGCACCTGAATAAAGACCAGACCCATTGGTTTCTGCAGGAATTGTCTGTATACACACCTGCTCTTTCGCAAAGGGTTTTGCAAATGACAACTCTCATGTCTGCAACGATCGGGTCTTGAACTTACCATGGAAAGAGTAAACCGTGAATAATAGCAAACCTTATTGAAATGAATGGCATGCAGCAGCAACAACAACAACAAATAATAATAATAATAATAATAATAATAATAATAATAATAATAATAAAGTGTCCGACATGTGATCCAATACAACAGCCAGCAGAGTGTCTGCTGTGGACTCATCTTGTTGTGTTTCAAATAATAATAATAATAATAATCATCATCATCATCATCATCATCATCATCATCTCTGGGCAGCTTACAAAAAGTCGCAGTACAAAACCAAAAATAAAATAAAATACATAAACAACAGTATCAAAACATGGCAAACTAAGAATTAAAATTAACTACAGTAGAGTCTCACTTATCCAACACTCGCTTATCCAACGTTCTGGATTATCCAACGCATTTTTGTAGTCAATGTTTTCAAAACATCGTGATATTTTGGTGCTAAATTCGTAAATACAGTAATTACTACATAGCATTACTGTGTATTGAACTACTTTTTCTGTCAAATTTGTTGTATAACAGGATGTTTTGGTGCTTCATTTGTAAAATCATAATCTAATTTGATGTTTAATAGGCTTTTCCTTAATCTCTCCTTATTATCCAACATATTTGCTTATCCAACGTTCTGCCGGCCCGTTTACGTTGGATAAGCGAGACTCTACTGTATATGATAATAAAACACATCATTTAAAAATTTGCCTGATTATATTGTATATTTGCCTGATTATATTTGCCTGATTATATATTATATTGTAAACCCAGATTCAACCAGTTCACCATCATGATAAGTTATAAATAATTATTTCCAAAGGTCTGCTTCCGGTCCATGTTTTCTGTTCTTTCCTAAAGGTAGCTATAATAATAATAATAATAATAATAATAATAATAAGATAATGATGATGATGATGATGATGATGTAGTAAGTGTACCAGAGTAGAGTCTGATTTGACTAATGAAACTAAGCTTATTCAAAGCAAACGTGACTCTTGGAGCTCCTTTCAACATTTGCTCCATTATTAGAAACCATCCACATCCACGCAGTATAATCAGTGTTGAGTCAGATGAAGGGGAAAATAGTAACAGTGTTGAATGACAGCTGCTAAAAGCGTCGTAACTAATTATACTGCAGAAGCAAGAGAGAGAGGGAGAAATTACTCGTAGAACCGAAGAAGGTGTTTGCTCTATGTGGTTTCTTTTAATTTGCGGTATTAAAAAGCATTGCCTTTTCCTACGGGTGGTCATATGTTTTTTCAACCCTGGCATCTCTAGTGTTGACAAATCTTTTTGGAAGTTTGAGGTTCTGCAGAAGGAAGTGAGGATCTATGAGGTTCTAGGACAGTGGTTCTCAACCTGGGGTCCCCAGATGTTTTTGGCCTTCAACTCCTAGAAATCCTAACAGCTGGTCAACTGGCTGGGATTTCTGGAAGTTGTAGGCCAAAAACATCTGGGGAGCCCAGGTTGAGAACCACTGTTCTAGAAGCAGCTCAATGGTTTATAGGAGTTGGGGATCTATAATGGTCTAGGAGTAGCTCAGTAAGTTCTGGAAAGATGTGGGAATCCATGATAGCCCTTTAGTCCTAAAAGGCCTCTCAGGAGAGGTATAGAGGCTCAGCCCTGTCTCAGGCTCTTGGGAAGAGGCCCCGCCCCCACCCCAGCCCCGCCCTTTAGTCCTAAAAGGCCTCTCAGGAGAGGTATAGAGGCTCAGCCCTATCTCACGTTCTTTGGAAGACGCCCCGGCCCCAGCCCTAGCCCCGCTCTTTAGTCCTAAAAGGCCTCTCAGGAGAGGTATAGATGCTCAGCCCTGTCTCGTGCTCTTGGGAAGAGGCCCCGCCCCCACCCCTAGCCCCGCCCTTTAGTCCTAAAAGGCCTCTCAGGAGAGGTATAGAGGCTCAGCCCTGTCCCACACTGTTGGGAAGAGGCCCCGCCCCCACCCCTAGCCCCGCCCTTTAATCCTAAAAGGCCTCTCAGGAATGGTATAGAGGCTCAGCCCTATCTCACGTTCTTTGGAAGAGGCCCCGCCCCCGCTCCTAGCCCCACCCTTTAGTCCTAAAAGGCTTCCCAGGAGAGATATAGAGGCTCAGCCCTGTCTCGGGCTCTTGGAACGAGGCCCCGCCCCCACCCCTAGCCCCGCCCTTTAGTTCTAAAAGGCCTCTCAGGAGAGGAATAGAGGCTCAGCCCTATCTCACGCTCTTGGGAAGAGGCCCTGCCCCCGCTCCTAGCCCCGCCCTTTAGTCCTAAAAGGCCTCTCAGGAGAGGTAAAGAGGCTCAGCCCTGTCTTGTGCTCTTGGGAAGAGGCCCCGCCCACACCCCTAGCCCCGCCCTTTAGTCCTAAAAGGCCTCTCAGGAGAGATATAGAGGCTCAGCCCTGTCTCGGGCTCTTGGAACGAGGCCCCGCCCCCACCCCTAGCCCCGCCCTTTAGTTCTAAAAGGCCTCTCAGGAGAGGAATAGAGGCTCAGCCCTATCTCACGCTCTTGGGAAGAGGCCCTGCCCCCGCTCCTAGCCCCGCCCTTTAGTCCTAAAAGGCCTCTCAGGAGAGGTAAAGAGGCTCAGCCCTGTCTTGTGCTCTTGGGAAGAGGCCCCGCCCACACCCCTAGCCCCGCCCTTTAGTCCTAAAAGGCCTCTCAGGAGAGATATAGATGCTCAGCCCTGTCTCGGGCTCTTGGGAAGAGGCCCCGCCCCCGCCCCTAGCCCCGCCCTTTAGTCCTAAAAGGCCTCTCAGGAGAGGTATAGAGGCTCAGCCCTGTCTCGGGCTCTTGGGAAGAGGCCCCGCCCCCGCCCCAGCTCCACCCTCTGTGTCCCAACAAGCACCTCAGGAGAGGTATAGATTCTCAGCCCTGTCTAGGGCTCTTTGGAAAAAGCCACGCCCACTCCTCTAGCTCCACCCCCTGTGTGTTCTAACAGGCGCCTCAAGTGCTCAGCCCTGTCTCTGGCACTTGGGAAGAGGCCCCGCCCTCCTCTGGCCCCGCCCCCGTGTCCTAATAGGTGCCATCACCGCCCAGTTTATCTAGATTTAATGGCAGACACAAACACAAACATTTGAGCCATCTCACCATACTTGACCTTTATTGGAGATATATTTATGACACAGAAGTTAACACCATACCACTCACTTCCCATTTATTTCCCTTATAAATCTGTAGCAAAAGTGCACTTTTTAAATCTATAGCATATATATCCCAATATTCTATTTCTTCTTCTTCTATTTCTCTTTCTCAAGTCAGGCAAGTTATTTGTAAAAACATTATCCCCAAATGTACAAAATACGAGCTCGGTTAGTGTTCTCCGAAGTGACTTTTCTGCATTTGCAAATCAGCCTAGAACGAATACAGGTGAAAAGAGGTTTTTCTACCAAAGAGAAAAGTTCACTCCGAACATCGCATCGTTTTCATCGGTTGTTCTATTAAGTGTGACAAACGTTGAAGATGCAATTCATTACCTTTGCATATTAGACATTATTGTTTTACTAGCAAAGAAAGGCATTTCGTTTTAGTTTTTTTTTTCTGGTGTTGGTTAGAAAATGTTGAAATTGGAATTTAGGAAAATAGTGGAATGGGTTGGAACAGGCATAGGCCAAGTTGGGCCCTCCGGGTGTTTTGGACTGCAATTCCCACCATTCCTAACAGCCTCAGTCCCTTTCCTTTTCCCCCTCAGCTGCTGAAGTATATTCATCACTCCCTCTGTTCTCAAACCTAATCTGGCTTCTCAGGAAAACTCCCGTTTCACAAGGGAACTGAGAAGGCTGAGGGGGGAAAGGAAAGGGCCTGAGGCTGTTAGGAATGCTGGGAGTTGGAGTCCAAACACCCGGAGGGACAAAGCTTGCCCATGCCCGGGTTAGAAAGACTATTGAGCCCACAAAGGCTATATGGAAACATCTCCCTCCATTTATGTTAACTGGGAAGCAGTTATTTGAGAACACAGAAATGCTGGACCACTCTCACAACCACCATGTCCGACTACACAGAATTCCAGACACAGGGAAACCAAAACTGCCAAACTGGCAACTAGATCAGTAATGTGTTACCGAAGGTTCTCATGGCTGGAATCGCTGGGTTGCGGTATGGCCATGTTCCAGAAGCATTCTCTCCTGACGTTTTCGCCCACATCTATAGCAAGCATCCTCAGCGGTTGTGAGGTTCCCTGCCATTGATGTGGGCGTAACGTCAGGAGAGAATGCTTCTGGAACGTGGCCAGAAAACTCACAGCAACCTAGATCAGTGATCTCTTAGAGCAGACACTTCCCTTTTGCATCGTCGATTTCCTATTAATCCTTGCTATTGTAATATACAACATTATAGCATATTACAATATGCTATTGCAATATACAACAATGCTAAGCAGTTCCCATGTAGGCTTTTCCCAAGGCAACCTTATTTTGCTCTGACAACAGGAAGGGATCCAAAAGCATTGCATTTGCACATGCTTAACCTAAAAGTTAGTTAATACGCATTGTGTGTGGATGTATGTGCGTCCCGAGATTTTAATACGCAGATAAATTAGTGCTAAAAAATTGCACAGAGGACACTTTTGGCTCATAAGGACGCTTCAAGCAATATGGCGATCTTTGTTTTGAGTCTCATGTGCCATATACATTGCTATATTATTCAGCTTAACTGTATCAAACCACATTATACAGCAGTGTAGACTCATATATTGCAGTTAAACCGCATTACAGTGTTGGTGGACCCACTATAACAGGCGTTGTGTGTGTCCCCAGGTGTTTTGGACTACAACTCCCAGAAATCCCAGGCCAAAACATCTGGGGACCCACAGGTTGAGAACCACTGCATGACTCCTTTGTTCCCTAGGATGCTGCAGAGTCAATCCTGTTTATTACAACAACAAAAAACCCAAAAGAAGTATAACAAAGTTTAGAAAAGTTACTTTCAATCTGGGAGGGAGAGACAGAGAAGAAAAAGGGGGAAATTGTGTAATAAATAGTGTTGCCTGAAATCAACGCTTTTGAGGAAATCCATGGGGACGTTTATGGGCTGATATTCTTTATCACACATATTTTCATGATCTCTATGATCACAGTATTGCCCATTACTGTGCCAAAAAAATCCTACTTTACAAGGCATCAGATGCACCGAAAAGGATGAACTCCGTAATGTAAATAATTCGCTATTTTGCTTTTTCTCTATCAGGCATGGGCAAACTTCGGCCCTCCGGGTGTTTTGGACTTCAACTCCCACAATTCCTAACAGCCTACCGGCTGTTAGGAATTGTGGGAGTTGAAGTCCAAAACACCCGGAGGGCCGAAGTTTGCCCATGCCTGCCAAAGACACAGTGAAAAATCGGCTGCTTCCTAAACAATTTCGGCTATTTAGAGCCGACCGAGACGTGCCATTTGAAATCCCTTTGTGAGAAAGCAGGAAATCAACACGAACCAGAATCCAAAGGAAAGCCTTGGGTCATCTCTGAAGTCCGACAACGCGACCTTCCTTGGTTCCCGAGCCCAGTTTCAAGTAAAGACAACGCAGGTGTGTATAAAACAGCGCCGGAAGAAATCCAGAGCGCACAGCATCCTTGCTCAAGGCGGCCGCTGCGAGGAGAGGGTCCCGCTAGTTTCCCGGTGATCTCCCCTGGTCCTACGATGCGGGAGACGTAGTTTTGCGAGCACCAGGTTGTCCCGTCCGGACACGGTCGTGATCCCTTCTTTTGTTTGCAAAGTGCGCCACTTTAGTCTCTCGACTGGTAAAAGAGGATATACCCAGATTCCGAGTTTTTGGAAATGTCCGACGTCAAGCCATAGAACTCTTCAATCGCTTGAGCGTCGATTTTCTGCCAGAGAAAAAAATAGGAGGGGAAAATAGCATTGCTGCTTATTCCTGGGTGCTAAAGTGGAATGGAAGTAGAACTACGTGAGGTCTGATTTTACTTCCATTCTTGCTTTTAACGTAAGCCACTTTGAGGAGAGAAAAAGAAGGGTATAAATAAACATCATGACCATCATAATCTATACAAACTTTCATGTTTTTTCCTGGCCAGAATCACTGGTTTCCTGAAAGGTTTCCAGTCTGTCTGGCCATGTTCTAGAAGCATAATAATAATAATAACAACAACAACAACAACAAAACATTGTATGGAAAGTTCCTTGACAAAATTGAAGGAAAAGCTGACAAGGAGAATACCTGGCTCTGGCTCACGAATGGGACCCTGAAGAAGGAGACAGAAGGCCTGATCCTTGCAGCCCAGGAGCAAGACATCAGGACAAAGGCCATTCAGGCCAAGATCGAAAAATCAGCTGATGACCCAAAATGCAGACTGTGCAAGGAAACCGACGAAACCATTGATCATATCCTCAGCTGCTGTGAGAAAATCGCACAGACAGACTACAAACAGAGGCACAACTATGTGGCCCAAATGATTCATTGGAACTTATGCCTCAAGTTCCACCTCCCAGCAGCAAAGAACTGGTGGGATCACAAATCTGCAAAAGTATTGGAAAATGAGCACGCAAAGATACTGTGGGACTTCCGAATCCAGACTGACAAAGTTCTGGAACACAACACACCAGACATCACAGTTGTGGAAAAGAAAAAGGTTTGGATCATTGATGTTGCCATCCCAGGTGACAGTCGCATTGACGAAAAACAACAGGAAAAACTCCGCCGCTATCAGGACCTCAAGATTGAACTGCAAAGACTCTGGCAGAAACCAGTGCAGGTGGTCCCAGTGGTGATCGGCGCATTAGGTGCCGTGCCAAAAGACCTCAGCCGGCATTTGGAAACAATAGACATTGACAAAATCACGATCTGCCAAACTGCAAAAGGCCACCCTACTGGGATCTGCACGCATCATCCGAAAATACATCACACAGTCCTAGACACTTGGGAAGTGTTGAACTTGTGATTTTGTGATACGAAATCCAGCATATTTACCTTGTTTGCTGTGTCATAATAAAATAGTAATAATAATTATTATTCTTATTCTTATTCTTAATTTATATTCTGCCCTATCTCCTGGATGGCACTCAGGGCGTTTTCCAATAATAAAAACCACACATACATTACATAACAACATAATAACACATTATTAAGCAAAGTGGAGTTTATATTATTTGTGAAATGTTCAGGGTGGGAGAAAGAATTCTTGTCTGCTTGAGGCAAGTGTGAATGTTTCAATTGACCAGCTTGATTAGCACTGAATTCAACTTCAAAGCCTGGCTGCTGCTTGTCTGGGGAATCCTTTGTTGGGAGGTGTTAACTGGTCCTGACTGTTTTTTGTCTGGAATTTGGAATTCCCCTGTCTTCTGAGTGTTGTTCTTTATTTACTGTCATGATTTTAGAATTTTTTTTAATATTGGGAGACAGATTTTGTTCAATTCCAGACGAGAAACAATCAGGGCCAGCTAACACCTGCCAACAAAAGATTCCCCCCGGCAGAAAACAACCAAGCTTTGAAGCTACCAGACTATTCAATGCTAATCAAGCTGGCCAATTGAAACATTCACACTTGCCTCCTACAGACAAGAGTCCTTTCTCCCACCCTGGACATCATTCCACAGATATATATAGTTTCCCAGAGACCTCACAACCTCTGAGGATGCCTATTATAGATGTGGGCGAAAAGTCAGGAGAGAATGCTTCTGGAACATGGCCATACAGCCCAGAAAGCTCACAGCAACCCAGTCTCATGTTTTTGCCTCTGGCAAGACTGAACCACTAGATGATGGCCATTATTCCTGTGCATGGGAAAATGGATGCGTTTGTGTTTACAATTTGGAAAGTACAAACTCTTCCCAGTTTACTTTTCTGATCCTGTGAAATTGGGGAAAATTAGTCAGGCTACCAAAGAACCATTTCTGGTTGGCAGGCTCATTCATTCATCATTGGTTTGGTTGGGACACATAGAGAGAGAGAGAGACCTACCTCTACAATGTCGTCGTCAAACAGCAGCCAAAACCCATGGCTCTTCACAATGGTGATATAATGCCCACGGTTCGGACCACTGGAGAGACAAAGGAGAGGGGTTACATCTAAGGGTTGAAATTTACATCTCTGGCGGGTG
The DNA here is from genome assembly GCF_035594765.1 of Anolis carolinensis. Lineage (NCBI taxonomy): Eukaryota > Metazoa > Chordata > Lepidosauria > Squamata > Anolidae > Anolis > Anolis carolinensis. The sequence continues at coordinate 21,699,338 of NW_026943823.1, forward strand.
CCCCTTATTATTCCTCCTGCATGGGGGAATCCTTTGTTGGGAGGTGTTAACTGGCCCTGATTGTTTCTTGTCTGGAATTCCCCTATCTTCTGAGTGTTGCTCTTTATTTACCATCAGGGCCAACTAACACCTCCCAACAAAGGATTCCCCCAGGGAGGAATCAGCTAGGCTTTGAATCTGCCAGGTTGTTCAATACGAATCAAGGTGGCCAATTGCAACATCCACACTTGCCTCAAACAGACAAGAGTTCTTTCTCCCATCCCGGACATCACTCCATAGATACAGTAGAGTCTCACTTATCCAAGCTAAACGGGCCAGCAGAAGCTTGGATAAGCGAATATCTTGGATAATAAGGAGAGGTTAAGGAAAAGCCTATTAAACATCAAATTAGGTTATGATTTTACAAATTAAGCACCAAAACTTCATGTTACACAACAAATTTTACAGAAAAAGTAGTTTAATACGCAGTAATGTTATGTTGTAATTACTGTATTTACAAATTTAGCACCAAAATATCACGATATATTGAAAACATTGACTACAAAAATGGCTTGGATTATCCAGAGGCTTGGATAAGCAAGGCTTGGATTAGTGAGACTCTACTGTATATAAACCCTATTTGCATAGTTTCCAAAAGACCTCACAACCTCTGAGCATGTCTGCCATAGATTGGGTGAAAAGTCAGGAGAGAATGCTTCTGCAACATGGCCATACAGCCCGGAAAACTCACAGCAACCCAAGTTTTTCTCTTTTTGAATAAGGGACCCCTTACTTGATGCTAGAAACCTTTTCCCTTTCTATCATCTGCCAAAAATCACATATTTTGCAGTCGGGGTCCTCCACAAACAGAGACATGTTTGCATCGCATAAAATATTAATGTTTGCAGCTGGTTAATGGTAAAATCAACACGGCAAATGGAACTGAATGTAATTCTATCAAAATTGGCATCTTTTTTTTACTATTGTGATTTTGTAGGCCTTAGAAGTCAGGCTTGAGAAACCCCTAATTAAATGCTGCAACATGGACTAACACACAGTTTAACCACCTGGGGGAGCTGGTTTTATGGGAAAGACGCCTACAACCATGCGCTTTAAATAACTGCACGGTTCCAATAATAGCCTTTATTTCAATTTCCTCTCCTAAACGATCATTTATTTGCCTCCTGACTTCCACAAATAGTGTGTCTTTTTCAGACAAACAACCAGAGAAGTATATTCAAAAGTGATTTATGCGCAAGAGAATAAATAAATAAATAAATTCTACCGAATACCATGCAACTGTGGACAAGTCTACATAGGGACCACCAAACGCAGCAATGCCCAAACACAAATCAACACATGAAAGGCATTGCAGACTCACTCAACCAGAGAAGTCAGCCATAGCAGAGCACTTGATGAACCAACCTGGACAGAGCATATGATTTTAGAACACAGAAATGCTGGGTCACTCTCACAACCACCATGTCGAACTACAGAGAAGCCACTAAAATCCACACGAAGCATGTGGACAATTTCAACAGAAAGGAGGAAACCATGAAAATGAATAAAATCTGGCTACCAGTATTTTAAAAAAACCTCTAAAATCAGGACAGTAAATAAAGAACAACTCTCAGAAAATGGGGAATTCCAGACATGAATCAATCAGGGCCATCTAACGCCTCCCAACAAAGGATTCCTCCCGGCAGTAAACAGCCAGGCTTTGACGTTGCCAGGCCATTCAGTGCTAATCAAGATGATCAAGTACAACATTGACACTTTCCTCAAACAGACAAGAGTTATTTCTCCCAACTTGGACCTATAAACCCCACTTGCTTAGTTTCCAACAGACCTCACAACTTCTGAGGATGCCTACCATAGATGTGGGCCAAACGTCAGGAGAGAATGCTTCTGGAACATGGCCATACAGCCCGGAAAACTCACAGCAACCCAATAAATAAATTGAGGGGGGGAAATGGGTAGCCAAGGAGATTTTGACAACAATTCTACACATAGAATTAATGCACACTGACACCATTTGAACTGCCAAGGCTGAATGCTATGGAATCCCAATAGATGTTGTTTGGGGAGACACCAGTACGCTTAATAATAATAATAATAATAATAATAATAATAATTATTATTATTATTATTTCTTTATTTATACCCCGCCATCATCTCCCGGCGGGGACTTGGGGCGGCTCACATTGTTACAAGAGTAACAACACAAATACATTAGCACAATATACACAGGTTAAAACACAATAAGGTAATAAAACAAAAGTTAAGGAAGGCTGGAAACCTTGGGAAAATACAACTCCTAAGATCCTATAATACTGAGCAGTGGCAACTAAAGTGGTGTCAAACGATGCTAATTTTCCAGTGCAGCTTCACCACAAGGCCCTCTTATCTAAAGAAGGAGCAGAGACCAGGACCGGAGGCTTACCTGCCACAATGCACCACCACGGCCACCAAGTCGTACATCCGGTCCGGGTTTGTGGCGTCGCCCGACGTGTTGAAGAGCCGGAGCTCCAAGGGGAAGACGACCCGGTAGGAGAGCTTGGTGTACCGGTGCAGCTGGTCCATGTACTTGAACCGCTTCAAGTGCAGGGCGAGGATCATGGGCAGCTTTTTCACCCGCATCCTGGCTCAAAAACAGCCCCCAAGATGACATGAGAAATCGGGAGAGAGGAAGAGAGAGCAAATACAGCACCCACACGAAAAAGGGACACACTGAATAAGGAAACCCACACAGTAGGTTCCTGCAAACAAACAAATGACCAATATGTTGTCGAAGGCTTTCATGGCCAGAATCACTGGGTTGTTGTGAGTTTTCCGGGCTGTCCAGTCATGTTCCAGAAGCATTCTCTCCTGATGTTTGGCCCACATCTATGGCAGGAATCCTCAGAGGTTGTGAGGTCTGTTGGAAACTAAGCAAGTGGGGTTTATAAGTCCAGGTTGGGAGAAAGAACTCTCGTCTGTTTGAGGCAAGTATAAATGTTGCACTTGATCATCTTGTTTAGCACTGAATGGAACATGAACAGACAGCCCGGAAAACTCACAGCAACCCAGTGATCCCAGCCATGAAAGCCTTCGACAACACAAAGTATATTTATTTGTGAAAAACAACAACCGATTGCCTCACCTCTTTTGTGCTTCCTGTTTACTACGGCATTGCTCACAGTAGTATTTGTATTCACTGCACAGAGTCTCGGTATTGCTGAACCCCCTGGAAAGGAAATAAAGTGACAACAGTTGGGACCATCAGGTTTTCAAACCCCAATTGTCTCATATTTTTCCCCAGGCATCTTTCTCTTATATTCCGTCTCCTCCATCATCATTTCATTAAAACATTCTGAAACCAAATCTCTAATCAAAAAGGAAGCTGAAGAATCAATTACTTGGTATTGTAGAGCACTTTATGTCTGTAGCGCTATAAAAATGCTAAAAGTAGAGGCAGTTTTTGGCCCTCCAAATCAAAAGAAACGCCTCTGAAGGGCACAGAAGTAATCAGGGACACCTTTCAAGATGCTCTGATGAGGTTTCTTTTCTAGTCAAAGCAAATCTCAAAGTGTTTTAACTTATCTCCAGTTTCTTCTGTGACAAAGACGATATTTAACTAGCTCGGATCCCAGCAACATCTGGAGCTCCGCAAGCTGTTCAACCCTGATTTCAAATGTCTGTGCCAATCATTCTTATTTTATTTTAATCACCTCAAACAGTGCGTTATCGACGTATTTTGTTCCACGTCAACCGACAGGTCCAGAAAGTCCTCATCTTTGCTGCTAACCTGAAGAAAGAGACAGGATGAATTTTAAAAAACCCAAATCAACTGTATTTGGAATAATGCAGGGAGAACTGTGCTGATCATTCAATAAAACTGAAACTCTAAAATGCACACTGGTTATACATTAAATGAAGCAGCTTTTGGCTTTTTCTTTTTTGGATGAAAACTAACAAATGTGTCAATTTTCGAAGCTCATAGGGTTCTTCATCCAGCAAATGAGATGCAGAGTTCAACTCACCTGGAAACATTTAGTGTTTGTTTATTGTATTTACAGTAAAAAAAGTATTTAGTCAGATACCAATTGTACAAGTTCTCCCACTTAAAAAGACGAGAGAGGCCTGTAATTGACATCATAGGTAGGCCTCAACTTTGAGAGACAACATGAGAAAACACAACCAAAAAATAACATTGTCTGATTTTTCATGAATTTATTTGCAGATTATGGTGGAAAAGCGGCCAGCAATGTGTAGAGAGTTGTAGAAGCTTCTCTCTAGGTTCAAAATGACGTTAGAAGTTTCGAACATGGGATTTTTTCATGATTCAAAGGGATATTTGAACACATAGCAAGAGACTGGTGCAGTACACACGCACTACCTGAAGGTAAAAGGTAAAGATTTCCCCTGACGTTAAGTCCAGTTGTGACCGACTCTGGGGGTTGGTGCTCATCTCCATTCCTAAGCCAAAGAGTCGGCGTTGTCCGTAGACACCTCCAGGTCATGTGGCCGGCATGACTGCATGGAGCACTGTTACCTTCCCACCGGAGCGATACCTATTGATCTACTCACATTTGCATGTTTTCGAACTGCTAGGTTGGCAGGAGGCACTAGGGTTCACTACCTGAACTGGCTTTGATATATGAGGGTTATTCAGAAAGTAGATTACGTTTTGGAATTAAAAATGAACCAAGTATAGGATACAACATTTACCATATGGAGTTGAAAGCCACACCCAAATACCACTTCTCAACATATTATAGCGATGAATGAGCTTGGCACTTATTATAGCGATGAATGAGCTTGGAAACTCCTTCCCCACCAAACTCTGCCGTTTATGTCCTCAACCAGCCGGTCACATTTTCCCCAGCTGCACATCGTTGCCAAAATGCTGCGCTGACCACAGGTCGGGAACCAGTGGTGTAGAGGAACGTAAAGAACAATTGGTAAACAAGGGAACCTACGGCTTCGCAGTTCAGGCATCTGGTTTCATTGGTGAGGGTCCCCTGGAAGATTTCGTGGACCCAGGTGAGGTCGCCCTTCTCCCCCTCGTCGCCGCCACTGCTCTCGAGACTCCCGTTCTGGAGCTTCCCGTTCTGCTTCTCCTGCTTCTTCTCTTCTTGTAGCAAGTCGGCAATGGTGTTCAGCAGGTAGTTGAGGAACTCGTGAGCGTCCTGCTGCATGTAATTGTCAAAGAGTTCTGGCAACGGAGAGGGACAAGGCAAAGGAAAGGAAGGGAGGTTAAGACTCCAGAAGGTGGTCTCCACATGTGCATAGAGATTCACCTTTGCCAAACGGATATGACATCATTTTTTCTCCTTTTCAAGAAGGTTCTAACTACCATTTATTTTCAAAGAGGCCGGGCTGTGGCGCAGGCTGTTGAGCAACCAGCTGCAGCCAGCTGCAATGAATCACTCTGACCAGGAGGTCATGAGTTCGAGGCCAGCTCGGAGCCCCGTGTTTGTCTTGTCTTTGTTCTATGTTAAGGCATTGAATGTTTGCCTTATATGTGTAATGTGATCCGCCCTGAGTCCCCTTCGGGGTGAGAAGGGCGGAATATAAACGCTGCAAATAAATAAATAATAAAGGGATATGTGCCCAGAGACTGGGTGTATTCATTTCTAATAATCTCTTTGACATAAAATGATTTATACTAATAATGTTTTTCTTATATACAACGCCCAGTGGCCTAGATATGGAGGGGAGGCAGTGATGCACTATAGGGAGCTGAAAAAATGAGGGCCACGACTGTCCCTATTCATTACCCATCTGTGGACCACTGGTCTGACATTAGACCCTCTCCAGTGTCTTGGACCTTCACATCAATGGACATGGCTGCAAAGCCCTGGAAGAAGCCAACAATGAAGCAGGGAGCAAGAAGCATCCAATAGTAGACTCACCGTTCTCTTTCCTCAGCCGGGAAATAAACTTCTTGGGAGGGATGACGCCCACCTTCTTCTTCTGGGTGGCGATGCTGTTGAAGAGGTCCGAGAGGCACGTCAGGAGGCTCTCCTTCTTGCGGGGCTGAACCTTGTAGGCCAAGACCTTCTCCCGAAAGGGGCGGCAGAAGTACAGTGCCTGGAGGACTGAGTTGCAGTAGCAGGTGTTGCCAAACTGGAGAAAGAGGAGAGGGTTACAAACAAAACAAGTGGGAAGAAGGAGGGGAGAGAGGCAGGATATTAAAGAACATGGACACATGACCACAGTGAATGGCAGCCATCAGCACACAAAAAAAAGTAACATTAGAGCATCCAATGGAGAAACATGATGCTCAAGAGATGGTTGCTGTATTCCTACCAAAGGCTGATTTGGGTTGCTCTGAGTTTTCTGAGCTGTCTAGCCATGTTCCAGAAGCATTCTTTCCTGACGTTTCGCCCACATCTATGGCAGGCATCCTCAGAGGTTATGAGGTCTGTTGGAAACTAGGCAAAGTGGGGTTTATATATCTGTGGAATGATGTCCAGGGTGGGAGAAAGAACTCTTGTCTGTTTGAAGTAAGTGTGAATGGTGCAATTGGCCAGCTTGATTAGCACTGAATGGCCTTGCAGCTTCAAAGCCTGGCTGAGTCCTCCCTGGGGAATCCTTTGTTGGGAAGTGTTAGCAGGTCCTGATTGATTCATGTCTGGAATTCCCCTGTTTTCTGAGTGCTGATCTTTATTTGCTGTCCTGATTCTAGAGTTTAATACTGGGAGCCAGATTTTGTTCTTCATGGTTTCCTCCTTTTTGTTGAAATTGTCCACGTTAGTGGATTTCAATGGCTTCTCTGTGTAGTCCGACATAGTGGTTGCGAGAGTGGTGCAGCATTTCTGTGTTTGCCAATAATATGCTGTGTCCAGGTTGGTTCATCAAGTGCTCTGCTATGGCTGACTTCTCTGGTTGGATTAGTCTGCAATGCCTTTCATGTTCTTTGATACATAGCATTTGCTGGACTTTCTTAGAGGGTCTGTAGATTGTTTGTAGGTTGTGTTTTTTCACCGGCTTCCATATGTGGTCAGTTGTTCCCTTGATGTATGGTATGTTCAGCAAAGGACAAGAGGGATCCTCTCACCTCTGCAGGAGCCTACCATATACCGTGCAGCTGTGGACAAGAAGTCTACAGAGGGACCACCAAATGCATCCTGGACACAGTATATTATTTGAGAACACAGAAATGCTGGACCATTCTCACAACCACTGTATCAGACTACATAGAAAAGCCAATGAAATCCACAAGAAGCACATGGACAATTTCAACACAAAGGAGGAAACCATGAAAATGAACAAAATCTGACCCCCAGTATTTTAAAAAAAAACTCTGAAATCAGAACAGTAAATAAAGAGCAACACTCAGAAAACAGGAATTCCAGACATGACTCAATCAGGGCCAGCTAACACCTCCCAACAAAGGACTCCTTCAGGCAGTAAACAGCCAGACCTTGACACTGAAAGGCTATTCAATCCTAATCAAGGTGGCCAATTGAAACATTTACACCTGCCTCAAGCAGACAAGAGTTCTTTCTCCCACCCTGAACATTCCACAGCTATATAAACCCCACTTGCCTAGTTTCCAAGACACCTCATTACCTCTGAGGATGCCTGCCGTAGATGCAGGTGAAAAGTCAAGAGAGAATGCTTCTGGAACATGGCCAGACAGCCCAGAAAACACATAGCAACCCAGTGATTCCAGCCATGAAAGCCTTCGACAACACATTGAAAAAGAAATGCTTTGAGATACGATTGGGAAGAGACACAAAGATCCTGTGTTTGTGTCATAAACTGAGAAAGTAAATCATTTGGAAGACCAGAGCAGCGTGCCTCTGAATGTCAAACTGGAGTGCTCTCGCTGCAGGTGAAAAGTGGCAAGAAAGAGGTGGGTGAGGACTTAAAACGGCTCGAGGGATGCAGCGGTGCCACCAAGGTCCCTCCAAGCCAAAGACATCAAGTTCAATGCTCCAAGAGGCCCAAGAAATGCAGCTCTTCCTCTGGGTTAGGGAGGTGGAAGCCATATCCAGTTGCTGGCATTCAGCAGAGAAATATATCTGAAGGGGAAGCGACAGCAGGGTTGGCGTCCATGTCTTATTTCCTGTTTACAAGGCGATCGCTAGAAGAAGCTGTTTTGCATCTGTCTCATTTGAAGCCCGAAAGGAGATAGGAAGTGACACAGAAAAGAGATGCAACCCGGACTGACCGACACTCAAAGGCACTGGATAATAAATACGAATGCCTCTGTAAGCAGTGAAAAGCCACTTACGTTGACCAAGCCAAAGTAATGCTCATTCATGGGAAATTGCTCCGGACCAATCTCTTTCTCCAAAGCGGAGGCATTGGCGCCCTGCAAAGACAGAATAACAGCTGGTGAGCAAAGGTAGGAAAAAGGTGAATAAAAGGTTATGGTTCAACAAGTAAATACATACAAATAAAGAAGAAACAAGACATTTTATGTAATATCTGAACCAAAAGAAACTTGGCATTTATACCCTATCTTAAGGTTTCCTTGGCAAGATTTCTTCAAAGAAAATTTGGCCATTGTCTTCCTCTAAGGATGGACTACAACTCCAATTATTGCTCATCCTGACTAACCTGGTTAGGATTAATCCAAGTTAAAACCATCCATGGGATCCCAGCTTCCCACCTTGATGTAACACATCATTTTACATTATTTTTTACATTTCCAATAGGATTTCTCAAGGATTTCATATAAGAGTCTTCCAATCCTTCCTGCAGACTGAACTGAGGGAAATTTTTTTGTTATTTATCACTGAGTAAAGAGCCTTCTCCATATCCATCATCATAATTAAGGACATTTCTTTTGCAGACAGTGTACATACTTGGAAGTTATCACTGAAAAGAGATAATAGCATCTAACAGAGAAACACCAAGAGATGACTCCTCAAAGAGATTTCTAAGAAATAAAATTCTGAGATACAGAAAAGTACACATCCCACATATTGTTTCAGGGAATACAGGTACACTCAATTGTAGCTCCCTGGAGTGTATGTTCAGTAGGAACTAGGACTTAACTGCCACATAAAGTCGCTTCAAGGCTCGATATAAGGAGGGTTATTATGCAAAGGGAAACATTCTTAATAGAAAAAGATGTTTTGGTTTATATAAGTTAGATTTATCACAACAAAAAGGGATATTAAGGCATCACAATCCTCAGGGTCCCTTGGTTAAGATGCAAAACCTTTGGGACTCAAAAGCCAAGAGGTGAAGGCTAGGTTTGGTTCTCTCTGGAACAGCTGGACTTGTGGATGGGCCATTTCTCAAGTTGGGATGCATGGTTTTGGATTTCTAGATAAAGGGGTGCTCAACCGGCATCCCTTTAGTGTTTTTAATTGTATAAATTTATACATATAGGCACACATAATAAGAGTGAAAATCTTGGTACACAGACCCAACGTGGCCAATATTGTCAGGGTTTGGTGGTGATTGCCCTGGGAATCTGGGAGTTGTAGTTCACCCTTATCCAGAGAGCACTGAACCCAGCCAATGACAGATCTGGACTAAACTTAAGTCGTATTACCTAATATCCCAAAACAAACAATGCCTTCTTCTAATAACCCGGGCACCGCCGGGTCCGCAAGCTAGTCAAATAAATACATAAAAGACCATTGGTTTGCAAGGCTATAGTAACACTATAAGAGATGAGACAAGGCCAAGGGCAAGCAGTCCATATATAGCCAGTGATACTGGGACCTTGTCATCTGATGAAACCACAAAAGCCCTTCAAAGACAGACAAGAAAAGCCAGCAAAGAGGAATACCCAGAACTGGTTTATTTGACAGGTGAGGTAGTGCTCCAAGGAAGATGGGAATCTCAGCTTAAAGGTAGTTATGGGCCGCTTTTTGGAAAGCCTCTGTATAATGTTCTTCTTATCATGGGCAAGTGACTCATCCTGCGGCTCTCAAAAGCCTGAGGGGCCAGATTTAAAACAGATCCTCGTTCTTCCCATCTCACTCTCTCCCCCATCCCATATTACTTTATTACTTTAATATGTAATAAAAACACCTTTGTTGTTATTTAAAGCCAACTTTCTTATTTGATTTGCTAGGAAACTTCCTGTATTCTCCGCCTTTCGCTTGTGGCGACAGCCCTGCAATGACATCCATTCATGGGCAAAATTAAGGACTGATTTATGATCCAAAGTTGAGGACTGATTTATTATCTATAAAGCCTTCCAGGAAAAATTCTGCAAGACACATCCACCATTTGTGTTCCTATTTCAAGGCTGCACAAGCCTTTAGGTTTAAAGAGACCATGGGTAATGTATCCGAAGTCCCAATAATTGCAAAACTTTACTTTTCAACAATCTGATTGTATGCTTTGATGAATAGCATTGCCAGCAAACAGCAATAAGAGATCATAAAAATACATGAAATAAAACCAGCTAATAAGAAGCGTGTTCCTAAGCATCTTCCTAAGATGGAAGGTGTCCAGAGGAGGGCAAGTCAAATGATCAAAGGTCTAAAGACCATGCCTATGAGGCGCGTCTTAAAGAACTTGCTATGTTTAGCCTGCAGAAGAGAAGGTTGAGAGGAGCCATGGTAGCCATGTATAAATAAGTGAAAGGATGTTATAAGGAAGAAGGAGCGGGTTTGTTTTCTGCTGTCCTGGAGACTAGGACTCAATGGAGCCATGGGTTCAAATTACAGGAGAGGAGATTCCACCTGAACATTAGGAAGAATTTCCTGACTGTAAGAGCTGTTCAGCAGTGGAACTCTCTGCCTTGAAGTCTGGTGGAGGCTCATTCCTTGGAAGTTTTTAAACAGAGGCTGGATGGCCATCTATCAGGGATACTTTGATTGTGCTTTTCCTGCATGGCAGGGGGTTGGACTAGATGGCCCATATAGTCTCTTTTAATTCTATTATTCTATGATTCTAAATACCAAATTAAAGCTCCGTCACCGGTAGGATCCAAACCACTCACTATGACTCACTCCCAGAGACAACTTGGCAGCCCAGAGACAAACTGACCGAGGCAGAAATCCCAGGCTGACCTGCCAAGGACTGGATGCGGGGAACATCTCCATTTCCAATAACTTTTAAACATGTATCTATGTCCATCTTTGGCCATTAGAGCAATATTTCCCAATTTCTAAGTGGACAGGATGACACACTCCTTTGTGAAACTTGGGCTTTGGCCAACAGCCGAGATGAAGCAAACACACCCAATTTTTCTGCCCTTAATTTGGAGGAAAACCAAATCTTTATTTATTTATTTTTTTGCCCTTCAGACAAGAGTCTGCTGGCTACATCCAGGAAGGACTGAACTGTTCCCTGCCTTTTCCCAGGACACTTCTCGGACTGTGCATTTATTTATAGCCGAGGAAAAGAAGCCACAGTGGCAAATTTTATCACTTGCTGGAGAAGGAGGGAAGGTGCCATGTAAACAGTGGAAGCGAAGATAACAAACACAACAGTGCAAAAGCTGCCCCAAAGTGCTATATCACCCAAACACATCAGTACAAGCCATAAGAATCTGTTTCCCTATCACGTTCTTGGCCAGACAGTTTCATCAGGTTGCGGATGAAAGTTACAAAAACAAACAAGCAAACAAAATGAAAACAAACACCAGAAAACTGATACTTTTTTGTACACCAGATCAGAAATTCACTCAGCCCTGAGGACTGCTTGCAATGCTATAGAACTCAAGCTTCATGGAATGTCACTTTGAAAAGGGAATTAACTATTTTAATCATTACTCTGGTCACCTAACAGGTCATTCCTTTTTTTGGTGCCACTGCAGTCCATAAAGGCAACATCAATGCCATCATCACCACTTTCATTTGTTACCTGCCTCTCCTTGAGGGTTAAAATGCCCACCAAATGCATATATTGAAATATCTAGTACAGTGTTCCCTCACTTATTGCAGGGGTTACATTCCAAGACCACCCGCAATAAGTGAAAATCTGCGAAGTAGGGACACTATATTTATTTCACTACTTATACATTATTTTAGTCGTTATACACTATTTTAAATCTTTATCAACCAACTGTGTGTTGATAAATCGCCTCCTTCTCCTCCCATTGCTGCTTGGGCTCCTTTTCTCTCCCTTTGGCTTCTCCTTCCTCCCTTCCTTAGGCTGTAAATTGTAATTTTTTATGATTTTAGAGTTTATTGAAAAACCGCAAAACAGCAAATCCGCGAAAAGTGAACTGCGAAGTAGTGAGGGAACACTGTAATACCAATATATAATAATATTATTATATAGTCATACTAATATTTTCTGCCATACAATCTGGATGGTTTCTGGATCCAGATTGTCTGGTTTAAGCTGGTTTACATGGCAGCATAGACAGTAATGCAATATAATACTAATAATAATACAAGATAATAGCAATATATAATAATATTATAATATAGTCATACTAATATATTCTGCCATACAATCTGGATGGTTTCTGGATCCAGATTGTCTGCTTTAAGCTGGTTTACATGGTGGCGTAGACAGTAATGCAATATAATACTAATAATAATACAAGATAATACCAATAATAATACAAGATAATACCAATACATAATAATATTATAATATAGTCATGCTAATATATTCTGCCATACAATCTGGATGGTCTCTGGATCCAGATTGTCTGCTTTGAACTGGTTTACATGGTGGCATAGACAGTAATGCAATAGAATACTAATAATAATACAATATAATACCAATAGATAATACAGTAGAGTCTCACTTATCCAACATAAACGGGCCGGCAGAACATCGGATAAGCAAATATGTTGGATAATAAGGAGAGATTAAGGAAAAGCCTATTAAACATCAAATTAGGTTATGATTTTACAAATTAAGCACCAAAACATCATGTTATACAACAAATTTGGCACAAAAAGTAGTTCAATACGCAGTAATGCTATGTAGTAATTACTGTATTTACGAATTGAGCACCAAAATATCACGATGTATTGAAAACATTGACTACAAAAATGCGTTGGATAATCCAGAACGTTGGATAAGCGAGTGTTGGATAAGTGAAACTCTACTGTAATATTATAATATAGTCATACTAATATATTCTGCCATACAATCTGGATGGTTTCTGGATCCAGATTGTCTGCTTTAAGCTGGTTTACATGGCGGCGTAGACAGTAATGCAATATAATACTAATAATAATACAATGTAATACCAATAGATAATAATAATATAATATAGTCATACTAATATATTCTGTCATACAATCTGGATGGTTTCTGGATCAGATTGTCTGCTTTGAGCTGGTTTACATGGCGGCATAGACAGTAATGCAATATAATACTAATAATAGTACAAGATAATAATATTATAATATAGTCATACTAATATATTCTGCCATACAATCTGGATGGTTTCTGGATCTTTGAGCTGGTTTACATGGCGGCATAGACAGTAATGCAATATAATACTACAGTAGAGTCTCACTTATCCAACGTTCTGGATTATCCAACACATTTTTGTAGTCAATGTTTTCAATACATCACGATATTTTGGTGCTAAATTCATAAATACAGTAATTAATACATAGCATTACTGTGTATTGAACTACCTTTTCTGTCAAATTTGTTGTATAACAGGATGTTTTGGTGCTTCATTTGTAAAATCAAACCTAACTTAATGTGTAATAGGCTTTTCCTTAATCTCTCCTTATTATCCAACATATTCACTTATCCAACATTCTGCCGGTCTGTTTATGTTGGATAAGTGAGACTCTAATGTAGTTTCGAAGCAGATAATGTGGATCCAGAACCCGGATTGCAGGGCAGTGTAGACCTCTGTGATACAGTCCTGCCCACTCTTCCTGGGGATTGATCTCTCTTTCGCCTTCTGCACTCTGCACATGCTCAGAGACCGAATAGGATCAACAACGTGTCAGAGAAGGGCCTGCGAGAGGTGGCGTCGAGGGGCTAGAAAGGGTTAGATAGAAGAGGGCAAGGCCAGGGAGAGGCCTCCGTCCCTCCGCTCGAAGAGAGCGCTCTGCACATGCTCAGAGGCCCAGGCGGGGCCACGACCAGGCCCAGGCCCGCCCTTTCCTCCCCTCGCGAGCCCACCGTCCCCTCACTCACCATGGTACAGATGGAGGCGAGTCTCCGCACCGTCATCAGGACTTCCATCCGCCCGGCAACCGGCAGCCTCCCGCCATCTTGGATGAGCCGCAGGTGGCGCCACGCCCTAAACTCTCCGCTCGGTGCAGCGCCCAAAAGAGCCCGGCACGACCCGGAAGGAGGGTTCCGGCGCAAATCAGTTCCTACCTCTCTCTTCCTCCTTTCTTCCCAAGCTGCAAATATACAATCATAAAACAGTATGTCTTGATATATATTATCAGTAGTAATTATCTTGAATATATTAGTATGACTATATTACAATATTATTATATCTTGGTACAGTAGAGTCTCACTTATCCAACGTTCTGGATTATCCAACGCATTTTTGTAGTCAATGTTTTCAATGCATTGTGATATTTTGATGCGAAATTCGTAAATACAGTAATTACAGTAGAGTCTCACTTATCCAAGCCTCGCTTATCCAAGCTTCTGGATTATCCAAGCCATTTTTGTAGTCAATGTTTTCAATACATTGTGATATTTTGATGCTAAATTCGTAAATACAGTAATTACTACATAGCATTACTGTGTATTGAACTACTTTTTCTGTCAAATTGGTTGTATAACATGATGTTTTGGGGCTTAATTTGTAAAATCATAACCTAATTTTATGTTTAATTGGCTTTTTATTAATGCCTCCTTATTATCCAAGATATTCACTTATCTAAGCTTCTGCCGGCCCGTTTAGCTTGGATAAGTGAGACTCTACTGTACAACATAGCATTAATGTGTAATGAACTACTTTTTCTGTCAAATTTGTTGAATAACATGATGTTTTGGTGCTTAATTTGTAAAATCATAACCTAATTTGATGTTTAATAGGCTTTTTATTAATCTCTCCTTATTATCCAACATATTCAACTGTGTATTGAACTACTTTTTCTATCAAATTGGTTGTATAACATGATGTTTTGGTGCTTAATTTGTAAAATCATAACCTAATTTTATGTTTAATTGGCTTTTTATTAATGCCTCCTTATTATCCAAGATATTCACTTATCTAAGCTTCTGCCGGCCCGTTTAGCTTGGATAAGTGAGACTCTACTGTACAACATAGCATTAATGTGTAATGAACTACTTTTTCTGTCAAATTTGTTGAATAACATGATGTTTTGGTGCTTAATTTGTAAAATCATAACCTAATTTGATGTTTAATAGGCTTTTTATTAATCTCTCCTTATTATCCAACATATTCGCTTATCCAACGTTCTGCTGGCCTGTTTATGTTGGATAAGTGAGACTCTACTGTATTGCAATAGAGTCTCACTTATCCAAGCCTCGCTTATCCAAGCTTCTGGATTATCCAAGCCATTTTTGTAGTCAATGTTTTCAATATATCGTGATATTTTGATACTAAATTCGTAAATACCATAATTACAACATAACATTACTACGTATTGAACCAGCTTTTCTGTCAAATTTGTTGTATAACATGATGTTTTAGTGCTTAATTTGTAAAATCATAACCTAATTTGATGTTTAATAGGCTTTTAGTTAATCTCTTCTTATTATCTAACATATTCGCTTATCCAACGTTCTGCCGGCCTGTTTAGCTTGGATGAGTGAGACTCTACTGTATATTGTATTATTATTAGTATTATCTTGCATTACTGTACATTACAATATTCTTATCAATATTTTATATACAGTAGAGTCTCACTTATCCAAGATAAACAGGCCGGCAAAACCTTGGATAAGCGAAAATCTTGGATATATATTATCAGTAGTAATTATCTTGAATATATTAGTATGACTATATTACAATACTATTATATATTGGTATTATCTTGCATTACTGTACATTACAATATTCTTATCAATATTTTATATACAGTAGAGTCTCACAATCCAACATAAACGGGCCGGCAGAACCTTGGATAAGCAAATACCTTGGATATACTGTAATATATAATATATATAAAATTATATTATTATATTGTATTATTAATTTAATTCTATTTACTGTGTGCACTTTGCTAATCTACTATTACAACCTCATTGTTTTTAAATTCTAGGTTTTAATAAGTGTGTTTTTATTCTTTTTGGTTAATGTGCAAATATTAAAATTGGTGCATGTTATTGTTTATTGATATATTGTATATTGTTATTGTTTTGTATTTGATACTTCTGTGAGCCGCCCCGAGTCCGCTACGGGGGAGATGGTGGCGGGATACAAATAAACTTATTATTATTATTATTATTTTATTGTATGACACAGCAAACAAGATAGATATGCTGGATTTCGTTTCACAAAATCACAAGTCAAACACTTCCCAAGTGTCTAGGACTGTGTGATGTATTTTCAGATGATGCGTGCAGATCCCAGTAGGGTGGCCTTTTGCAGTTTGGCAGATCGTGATTTTGTCAATGTCTATTGTTTCCAAATGCCGGCTGAGGTCTTTTGGCACGGCACCTAATGCGCCGATCACCACTGGGACCACCTGCACTGGTTTCTGCCAGAGTCTTTGCAGTTCAATCTTGAGGTCCTGATAGCGGCTGAGTTTTTCC
The DNA here is from genome assembly GCF_035594765.1 of Anolis carolinensis. Classification (NCBI taxonomy): domain Eukaryota; kingdom Metazoa; phylum Chordata; class Lepidosauria; order Squamata; family Anolidae; genus Anolis; species Anolis carolinensis. The sequence continues at coordinate 21,715,898 of NW_026943823.1, forward strand.
TGTTGTTTTTCATCAATGCGACTGTCACCTGGGATGGCGACATCAATGATCCAAACCTTTTTCTTTTCCACAACTGTGATGTCTGGTGTTGTGTTCCAGAACTTTGTCAGTCTGGATTCGGAAGTCCCACAGTATCTTTGCGTGCTCATTTTCCAATACTTTTGCAGGTTTGTGATCCCACCAGTTCTTTGCTGCTGGGAGGTGGTACTTGAGGCATAAGTTCCAATGAATCATTTGGGCCACATAGTTGTGACTCTGTTTGTAGTCTGTCTGTGCAATTTTCTTACAGCAGCTGAGGTTATGATCCATGGTTTCGTCAGCTTTCTTGCACAGTCTGCATTTTGGGTCATCAGCTGATTTTTTGATCTTGGCCTTGTTTGCCTTTGTTCTGATGGCTTGTTCCTGGGCTGCAAGGATCAGGCCTTCTGTCTCCATCTTCAGGGTCCCATTTGTGTGCCAGAGCCAGGTCTTCTCCTTATCAGCTTTTCCTTCAATTTTGTCAAGGAACTTTCCATGCAATGTTTTGTTGTGCTGGCTGTCAGCTCTAGTTTGTAGTGCGGTTTTCTTGTACTGGTGTTTTGAGGAGTTTCTGATTTTTGACTTCAATCAAAGCAGGTATTATTATTATTATTATTATTTATACAGGCAGTATTTCAATGGTGTATTTCGTGTTGCATTGAGATATGATGATATAGTTTTTATATATGTGTTTGTTGGTGCTATGTGTGCAAGACCTGTGGGGTAAGGATTGAACTCAATAAAGTCGGGGATTTCGGAGGCTTTTTCTTTCCGCCCAGGAGGTCCCTGTCCTCTCGCCTTGGGGGTCTTTGCAGGCTCAGCTCCAGGAGGAGGGGGCGAAGGGGCGAGCAGAGCCCTCCTTTGGCCAATCATTGGCCCGGGAAGTCCACAGACCCCTCCCCTCGCCTCCTCGTCCGAGCTCCGGGGAAGCCTCAGCACAAGGCGAGACAGAGAGAGAGAGAGAGAGAGAGAGAGAAAGAAGAGAGAGCGAGGGGGCTCCTTTGTGTCCCGCCCCCGAGGGCATGCGCGTCCCCGCCAGGACCCCCACCATGTCCCAGTTCTCGCCCAGTTTCCTGCTGGTGCCCATCCCGGAGGACCCCCTCCTGGACTGCGCCCCCAACAAGGTCCTCAAGCTGGTCGTCCTGGGGGGCAGCGGCGTCGGGAAGACCGGTGAGACGCCCCCCCCTTCCCCTTCCCTTCCTTTCTCTTCCTTCCCCCTTCTTTCCCATTCCATTCCTTTCCCTCTTCTGCCCCTTCCCTCCCTTTTCCTTCATTTCTTTCCCCTTCTTCCCGCCCCCTCCCTTCTTTTCCATTCCATTCTCTTCACTTCCTTTCATAGAATCATAGAATAGTAGAGTTGGAAGAGACCTCATGGGCCATCTAGTCCAACCCCCCGCTAAGAAGCAGGAAATCGCATTCAAAGCACCCCCGACAGATGGCCATCCAGCCTCTGCTTAAAAGCCTCCAAAGAAGGAGCCTCCACCACAGTCCGCGGGAGAGAGTTCCAGTGTTGAACAGCCCTTCTCACAGTGAGGAAGTTCTTCCTGATGTTCAGGTGGAATCTCCTTTCCTGTAGTTTGAAGCCATTGTTCCATTGCGTCCTAGTCTGCAGGGCAGCAGAAAACAAGCTTGCTCCCTCTTCCCTATGACTTCCCTTCACATATTTGTACATGGCTATCATGTCTCCTCTCAGCCTTCTCTTCTGCAGGCTAAACATGCCCAGCTCTTTAAGCCGCTCCTCATGGGGCTTGTTCTCCAGACCCTTAATCATTTTAGTCTCCCTCCTCTGGACGCTTTCCAGCTTGTCAACATCTCCCTTCAACTGTGGTGCCCAGAATTGGACTCAGTATTCCAGGTGTGGTCTGACCAAGGCAGAATAGAAAGAGGGGGAGCAGGACTTCCCTGGATCTAGACGCTATTCCCCTCTTGATGCAGGACAGAATCACGTTGGCTTTTTTAGCTGCTGCATCACATTGTTGGCTCATGTTTAACTTGTTGTCCACGACAACTCCAAGGTCTTTTTCGCACACACTGCTGTCAAGCCAGGCACCGTCCCCCATTCTGTCTCTTTGATTTCCATTTTTTCTGCCGAAATGAAGTATCTTGCATTTGTCCCTGTTGAACTTCATTTTGTTAGTTTCGGCCCAGTTTCTCCTTCTTCCTCCTGTCGCTCCTCCTCCTCTTCTTCTTCCTCCTTCTCTTCCCTCTCCTTCTTGCCTTCCCTAACATTTTCTTCCTTCCTCTCTTCTTTCTTCTTCCCTTCCTTTCCTCTTCCCCTTTTCTTCCTCCTTTCATTCCTTCTTTCCTTCCTTAACTTCTCTTTCCCCAAACCAGACAGTAAACAACCAGGGCCAGCTAACACCTCCCAACAAAGGATTTCCTCAGGCAGGAAGCAGTCAGCCTTTCAAGCTGCAAGGCTTTTCAATGCTAATCAAGGCGGCCAATGGCAACCTTCACCCTTGCCTCGAACAGACAAGAGTTCTTTCTCCCACGCTGGACCTTCTACAGATATATAAACCTCTGAGGATGCCTGCCATAGATGTGGGTGAAATGTCAGGAGAGAATGCTTCTGGAACATGGCCAGTTCACCCACAGCCTTGGGCTGGATGGCCATCTCTTGGGAGGGCCTTTTGGTGTCTTCCCTCTTGGCAGGAGGAGGTTGGGCTGGATGGCCATCTCTCAGGAGGGCCTTGATGGTGTCTTCCCTCCAGGCAGGAGGATGGGCTGGATGGCCATCTGTTGGGAGAGCTTTGATGGTGTCTTCCCTCCTGGTAGAAAGAGATTGGGCTGGATGGCCACCTGTTGAGAGGGCTTTCATGGTGCCTTTCCTTCTGACAGAAGGAGATTGGGCTGGATGGCCACCTGTCTGGAGGGCTTTGATGGTGTCTTCCCTCCTGGCAGAAGGACTGAACTGTCCCTTCCTATTTGATGATTCTATGAATCTCAACTTAGAGGGAGGAAGAAATGCAGGAGGGGGGTCTGTTGCAACCATGACTCGCAGGGCATGGGAAGGTCTCGAATCGCGTTCCCCAGAACCACAGATTTCCCAGCCGAACATCCCACCCACGGAGGCTCAGGTTACCTTGAGAAACATATGCCCCGGAGTTCATATATGCTCAAAGCAACACGTAGTTCCGCTTGACATCATTCCCAGATTGTTCTCTTGGGTCTTTTCTAGCCATCACTCCTGATTTGGGAGGATTTTTAGCACTTTTAAAAATATTTAATGTTTTTATTTTACAAACCTACATATTACTCGTTTAAAACACACACACACATTTCAGCCCAATCTCCTCCTGCCTGGAGGGAAGACACCACCAAGGCCCTCCCAACAGATGGCCATCCAGCCCAATCTTTTTCTGCCAGGAGGAAAGGCACCAACAAAGCCCTCCCGACAGATGGCCATCCAGCTCAACCTCTTCCTGCCTGAAGGGAAGACATCATCAAAGCCCTCCTGACAGATGGCCATCCAGCTCAACCTCTTCCTGCCTGAAGGGAAGACATCATCAAAGCCCTCCTGACAGATGGCCATCCAGCTCAACCTCTTCCTGCCTGAAGGGAAGACACCATCAAAGCCCTCTCGACAGATGGCCATCCAGCCCAGCCTCCTCCTGCCTGGAGGGAAGACACCATCAAAGCCCTCCCAACAGATGGCCATCCAGCCCAATCTCCTTCTGCCAGGAGGAAAGGTACTATCAAGGCCCTCCCGACAGATGGCCATCCAGCCCAACCTCCTTCTGCCAGGAGGAAAGGTACTATCAAGGCCCTCCCGACAGATGGCCATCCAGCCCAACCTCCTTCTGCCAGGAGGAAAGGTACTATCAAGGCCCTCCCGACAGATGGCCATCCAGCCCAACCTCCTTCTGCCAGGAGGAAAGGCGCCATCAAGGCCCTCCCGACAGATGGACATCCAGCCCAACCTCCTGCCTGGAGGGAAGACACCATCAAAGCCCTCCCGACAGATGGCCATCCAGCCCAACTTCCTTTTGCCAAGAGGGAATAATAATAATAATAATAAACTTTATTTATATCTCACCACCATCTCCCACAGGGACTCAAGGCGGCTCGCAAAACACTCAAGGTGTACATGCAAAATGCAAAAAGTACAAAATAAAACATAAACAATAAATAGTTAACATCATAAATTCACAGTACCCCCTGGTAAAAACAATAAAATGCAGCAATTGCTGTAGGTAAAGACACCATCAAAGCTCTCCCGACAGATGGCTATCCAGCCCAACCTCCTGCCAAAAGGGAAGACACCATCAAAGCCCTCCCAACAGGTGGCCATCCAGCCTCTGCTTAAAGATCTGAGAATCATAATTTGGTGACGTACCTCCACTCTTTGGCAGAGAAGTCCAAAGACCTTGAAAAACTACAACTCCCAGGATTCCATAGCAGTTAAAGTGGGGGTCAAACACCTGAATTCTACTGTGTAGATGCACCCAATTGTAACAAGTTTAAGAGAAGACCATTTAAAACCCATCAAAATAGTTTGCAGCCATACACAGTTACGAATCTTAAAGAAGTGACTGCAATGTAGACCCCAAATAATCCCGTTGAAAAGGCACCAATTCTTTCTCTTCTTCTGCAGCCCTGATTGTGCGTTTCCTCACCAAGAGGTTCATCGGAGACTACGAAGCCAACACCGGTAGGTTTGAATGATGTTTCCCGTCCAAACAAAGCACTTTCTGTTGTCGAAGGCTTTCATGGCCGGAATCACAGGGTTGTTGTGTGTTTTCCAGGCTATGTTCCAGAAGTGTTCTCTCCTGACGTTTCGCTCACATCTATGGCAGGCATCCTCAGATACCTCTGAGGATGCCTGCCATAGATGTGGGTGAAACTTCAGGAGAGAATACTTCTGGAATATGGCCATACAGCCCGGAAAACACACAACAACCCAAAGCACTTTCTGCTCTATCTCCAGGCTGGAATGTGCCTACACTGTAGAATGAATGCAGTTTTGCCCCACTTGAACTGCCATAGCTCAGTGCTATGGAGTCCTGAGAGTTGTAGTTTTAGAGCAGGGGTCCCCAAACTAAGGCCCAGGGGCCGGATGCGGCCCTCCAAGGTCATTTACTGGCCCCCGCCCTCAGTTTTATAATATATTTTTATATCAGTTTTAATAATATAATATATTGTATATACATATAATATTGATAATAATCTTATGTTATACAATATAATACTAATAGTAATACCATATAATAATATTAATTATATGATATATTACATATTATATAATAGTATAGTGGTATAGTTCAATATAGTAATGTATAATGCTAATATTGTGTTATGCTAATAATATTATATATTGTATGTACATACAGCTGCTCTGAGTCCCCTTCGGGGTGAGAAGGGTGGGATATAAATGTAGTAAATAAATGAAATAAATAAATAATTAATTTTAGACTTAGGCTTGGCCAAAGTCTGACATGACTTGAAGGCACACAACAACGACAACAATCCTACTTAACTTGACTATCTCATTGGCCAGTAGCAGGCCCACACTTTCCATTGAAATCCTAATAGGTTTATGTTGGTTAAAATTGTTTTCATTTTTAAATATTGTATTGTTCTTTCGTTGTTATTGTTGTTGTTGCACTACAAATAAGACATGTGCAGTATGCATAGGAATTTGTTTGTATTTTTTTTCAAATGATAATTCGGCCCCTCAACAGTCTGAAGGATTGTGGACCGGCCCTCTGCTTAAAAAGTTTGGGGAGCCCTGTTTTAGAGAGTCTTTAGCCTTATTTGCTGGTGCAGCACCACACTACAAACCCCAGGACTCCATAACATTGAGCCATGACAGTTAAAGTGGTGCCAAAATGCTTTAATTCAGCAGCGTAGATGTACCTTTAGTTTTCATCCGTGGAATGTTGGCAAGATCGTGTCTTGAGTTTGTTGCCTCTGGCCGTGAAAACAAGGAATCAAAGCCTTATACTCCTATTCCACTTTGAGGCTTTTAGAGACAAAGTAAATGGGAAAGAATCAGAGGAATGGTTTTGGCTGACACACATCTCATTCGTGTGTATGTGTGTATATACACACACAGTATATGGAAGCAGGATCAAAGAAACTTTGCTTGCCTGGAAGCAGAGCCTAGTCAAGGCTGTTCCGTTTCATCCTTACACCAAGCAATGGAATCAAACACCCGATTTAAAAAGATCTGTTCAAGATAAGAGGCTTGCGTTTGGTTTCGGTGCTGCCAAAATATGGCAGAATTGAAAGGAAAGTGGCAGTGAGTCCTGCGTGCAATTTCAATTTTTGCAAAGCATTATATACGAGGGTTATCCAGAAAGTAGATTACCTTTTGGAATAAAAAAATGAACAAAGTATAGGAGAAAACATTTACCATATGCAGTTGAATGCCACACCCAAATACCACTTCTCAACGTAGTCGCCATTCAAATCTAGGCACTTATCACAACGATGAATGAGCTTGGCAACTCCTTCCCCACCAAACTCTGCCGCTTGCTGCCTCAACCAGCCGTCGAGGACGCAAGCGGCAGAGTTCTGTGGGGAAAGAGTTGCCAAGCTCATTCATCGCTATAATAAGTGCCTAGATTTGAATGGCGACTGTGTTGAGAAGTTGTATTTGGGTGTGGCTTTCAACTGCATATGGTAAATGTTTTCTCCTATACTTTGTTCATTTTTAATTCCAAAACGTAATCCATTTTCTGGATAACCCTCGTATATATATTTTAAACTACCTAAAGCTGCCTTGGATCCCATCTGGAGGGAAAGGCAGGGTAATGAATTCAATAAGCAATACATAAATGTGTTTGGTTCCCCGTCTTCTTCGTCCCTTCTTTTTCTCCGCAGGTGCCTTGTATTCTCGCCAATTCACCATTGACGGCGAACAGGTCTCGCTGCAAGTCCAGGACACCCCTTTCGTTTCCTTAGAGGTAATAGCAACTCCCTCAGACAAAATGGCACCCAGGCCACAGGCAGAGTGCACTTAGGCCTGATCCACATTGCCTATAAAATACATATTATATGGCAGTGTAGACTCAAGGTCCTTCCACACAGCTATATTACCCATTTATAATCTTATATTATCTGCTTGGAACTGGATTATCTTGAGTCCACACTGCCATATAATCCACTTCAGTGTGGATTGTATATAGGTCTGTAGAAGGGGCCTCATATAATCCACTTCTAAGCAGATCATATAAGATTATAAATACAATATGAAATAATTACTGTGGTATAAGAATACAGAACAATATAATCTCTAAAACCAGGATGGTAAATAAAGAGCAACACTCTGAAAGCAGGGGAATTGGGAATTCCAGAAAGGAAACAACCAGGGCCAGCTAAGACTTCCCAACAAAGGATTCCCCCAGGCAGGAAGCAGCCAGGATTTGAAGCTGCAAGGCCATTAAATGCTAATCAAGGTGCCTAATTGCAGCATTCATACCTGCCACACTGAGACTATTAATGGCTATTCAACCTGGCCAACCAAGGATTCCGCAAGGTAGAAAGTGGCCAGGCTTGCAAGCAGCAAGGCTATTCAATGCTGTTCATCTTGGCCAATCAAGATTTCCCCTAGGTGAAAAATCCCCAGGCTTTGAAGCCACGAGGCTACTCCGTCCCATTCAACCTGGCCTACCAAGGATGCCCTATTTAGAAAGTTGATGCTGAATTATTAATTGTTGTGATTTTATGTGTTTTATTGTATTTTTAAAATGTTTAAATTGTTTATTTTATTTGACTTATGTTATTACTGTTTTGTTTTGATATTCATTGTAATTGCTTTTTTCTGTTTTGTTTTGGGCATCGCCCCATGTTAGCTGCCCCGAGTCCCTTCAGGGAGAGGGTGGCGAGATAGAAAAATAAAGTATTATTATTATTATTTTATTATGACACAGCAAACAAGATAGATATGCTGGATTTCATATCACAAAATCACAAGCCGAACACTTCCCAAGTGTCTAAGACTGTGTGATGTATTTATTATTATTATTATTATTATTATTATTATTATTATTATTATTATTATTATTATTATTAAGCAGCCAGGCTTTTAAGCTGCAAGGCTATTCAGTGCCATTCAATCTGGCCAAACAATGATTCCCTTACAAAGGAAGTAGCCAGGCTTCACAGCGGCTCTTTGATTGAGGGTGAAACTCTAGCTACTCCAGAAAACAGACAGGCTTTGAGGCTGCTTTTCATTGCTATTCCACCTGGCCAATAAATGATTCCCATAAGCCACAGCAACGCGTGGCCGGGAAAAGCTAGTCTCTATATATAAAAGGGTAATGTAATTTCAGCCTAGGACAAAACAACAAAACTACACATCCCAGAAACACTAAACTTGGCAGCACAACCCCTCATCCATGCCTCTGCGTTCATACAACAAAAAGAAAAGAAAAATAACATCCTAATTAGAGGGAGAGGAATAATTGTTTTTATCCAGTTGCTGCCAGTTAGAAAGCTAAGCTCTGCTCACTTGGCCTCCTAGCAACCCACTCAGCCCAGGGGACAGGCAGAGTTAGGCCTCACTTAGTCCTCTTCCACACTGCCTATAAAATACAGATTATCAGATTTGAACTGGATTATATGGCAGTGTAAACTCAAGGCCCTTCCACACAGCTATATAACCCATTTATAATCTTATATTATCTGGTTTGAACTGGATTATCTTGACTCCACACTACCATATAATCCACTTCAGTGTGCAGTTGGACACAACTGGACTTAATTTCAGGAGAAAACCTTTACCCTTTACCTTAACTACCACCAATTCCTCAATACTTTATTTCCCATACCACCAGACTTCGCCACAGCAACGCGTGGCCGGGCACAGCTAGTAAATATATATAGGAAATAGGCCTCTCTTTCTAACCTTCCTTCTTTTGGACTCCGATGTCAGGATGAAGGCGAGACCATCTGCTGCCAGGAGCAGATCAACCGCTCCATCTACTGGGCCGACGGCTTTGTCTTGGTCTACTCCATCGCGGACTTCCAGAGCTTCCGGGCCGTGCGGCCCTTGCACCTCCACGTCCGGAGGATCCACCCCAACGCCAACATCCCGCTGCTGCTGGTGGCCAACAAAGGGGACCTCCTGCGCGCCCGGCAGGTCTCGGCCCGGGAGGGGCAGCAGTTGGCCGCGGAGCTGGGCTGCCCGTATGCCGAGGTCTCCGCCCGGGAGAACGCCGACGGGGTCCACGAGGCCTTCCAGCAGCTCTGCCAGGAGATGAGCCGCATGATGGCGTCCGGGGGCTGCAACGGGGAGAAGCGGAGGGGCCTCCACCTCGTCCGGCCCAAGTCCCCCAACATGCAGGACCTCAAGAGGAGGCTCAAGCAGGCCTTGTCCTCCAAAGGCAGGGCCACCACCGCGCTCTGAAACTCTTTGGGCCGTGTTGTGCATCTTCAAGTCTATCACTGGTGATCCTATTACGGAGTTTTCATGGCAAGACTTTTGCATAAGTTTGTTGATGCCTCTCTCCAGCCCAACATCCTATTGACTTCCGTTGCTGAGCAGGGATTAGAACATGGTTTTTGAACATCCTAGTTCAATGCTCAACCAATACACCCACTGGATATTATCCGATATGATAACCCTCTCCCAGGGTTTTCTTGGGAAGATTTGTCAGGTTTGCTTCTGCCTCCACCTGAGGCTAAGAGAGTGTGCCTTGCCCAGCATCCTGCCATCGCTTTCCATGGTCAAGGAGGGATTTGAGTCTTGGTTTACATTACATTGGATCCAATTCGATCACGTTCTCCCAGGGTTTCTTCAGAATAGATTTCTAAATGCCTTCCTCTGAGGCTGAGAGAGTACGACATGCCCAATGTCTGGCAATTGGTTCCCATGGTCAAGTAGGGATTCAGATCTTAGCATCTTAGAATCGTAATCCAAGACTGAAACCACCTAAGGCTGAGAGTGTGCCTTGCCCAAAGTCACCCAAGAGTCTTCCATGGTTGAGGCGGAATTCGAACCCCGGTCTCACATAGTCCTGATCCAACACTATGCTGCCTCTTAACACCAACCATATTTGTATCCATTTATGCCAAATGTATGAACAGCATCCTTTGATATGTTTTTCTGTCTAAAAATAAGACCAGAACTGATATGCACAGGTTACATTTTAGACACATTTCATGTTCCTTTTATTTATTATTTATTTACAACATTTATACCCCGCCCTTCTCACCCGAGGGGACTCAGGGCGGCTTACAAAAATTGGCAAAATTTAATGCCCAAATTGCAATCATAAAAACAAAACAATATAAACAGATCTGTTAAAAACATTGTTAAAACACATTATAAAAATCTTAAAAACGTATATATAATTAATTCCATTCATCCGAGATCCTCATGCATCTCCTTTTAACCTATGGTTTTGAGGCACGGGAGCCCCGGTGGCGCAGCGGATTAAACTGCTAAGCTGCTGAACTTGCTGACCGAAAGGTTCGCAGTTAGAATCAAAGGATTCCCCCAGGCAGGAAGCAACCAGGCTTTGAAGCTGAAAGGCTATTCGATGCGAATCAAGGTGGCCAATTGCAACATTCACACTTGCCTCAAACAGACAAAGAGTCCTTTCTCCCACCCTGGACATCATTCTACATATATATAGTTTCCCAGAGACCTCGCAACCTCTGAGGATGCCTGCCATAGATGTGGGCGAAACGTCAGAAGAGAATACTTCTGGAAGATGGCCATACAGCCCGAAAAACTCACAGAAATCCAGTGATTCCGGCCATGAAAGCCTTCGACGACACTTTTGCAAATATTGAGTCAGCCCTGCCATGTTAGTCTTCTGAAGAAAGAGCACTTAACGGCATGAATGTACATTTCCACTATGCAAGCGTGATGGCAAACTCTGGACCAATGGCACTGCAAGTTCCACGAAGAATGGCACTGAATGGAAAATAGCCATAACCACATCTTCATCCGTAGGACATATTGGCTACCAGGAAAATAGATTTGGCTTGCAATTTGTTCCTGGTCGCCACTCCAAAAACTTTTCCAGTGTATGTTTTTATCCATTTGTATGATTATCTTTTTCCTTTTGATATAAAAATAATAATGTATAAACACAAGTACTTTGGGTAGTTGTCGTTATAGGGGGGAAGGTTGTTGGCGTCACAGTCTCTGGCATTTCCCGATTCCATCGCATTAGGAAGCCACACAGCCGGTTTATTTCTCTCCCAAAGGAGCAAACACACCAACTCCACCAAGAACCTCTTGCTCCCAAATGCTTTCAGAGAAGTGCTTCTAATTTTATTTAGGTTAGTATTAAAGAATGGAATGAATGACTCATTCAGCCTTGAGTTCCAAGTTGAAAGCACACGATAAGTTAGAAATTTTGTCATTCATGCGCTGCGCACGAGGGTCAATGTCCAGCGTGGAGATTGACATGCTTAAATTCCTAGGAGCTAATACATTTAGTATGCGATGGTTCCTGTATTGGATCGTGGCCATTGTGAGCACACAAGATAAACAGCCCATTGAGATACGAAGAGTTTGCTTGTTTCAGGAATGAAAAAAATACCAAAATGATTTTCTCCCAGATGGGAGCTTTCTGTATTTAGGATTTATTTTTATTTTTTTGGTATTTTGGAACAGTTTTTGCAATTTTTTCCAAAATCTTTGCATATTATATTATTGCCATCTTTATACTTCTATGTATTCCACAAAATTGGGAATTTATACTCAAGTATAAGCCTACCCCGAATATAAGCCGAGGCAACTAATTTTACCACAAAAAAACTGGGAAAACATTGACTCCAGTATAAGCCGAGGGGGGTAAATTTCAGAAATAAAAATAGATACCAATACAATTACATTAATTGAGGCATCGGTAGGTTAAATGTTTTTGAATATGTATATAAAGCTCAAATCATATGTTTTATATTTTTCTATTGTTTTAATTGTTTTATTGGATTTTCATTGCTGTTTTAATTATGTGCAGGCATTGAATTGTTGCCAATTTGTACACCGCCCTGAGTCCCTTCGGGTGAGAAGGGCGGGATATAAATGTTGTAAATAAATAAATAAATAAATAAATTTAAGATAAGACTGTCCAACTCCGATTAAATTATTATTCTCATCTTCTTCAATGTAAATGTGCTTATGTATCCTTTTAATAATAATAGAGTAAAATAATACATGTAATGATAACAATAAATAAAGGAAGATGATACATGTAATAATAAATAGAGTAAAATAATAAATGCAATAATAATAAGATCAGAATGAAATAATGAATGTAATAATAATAATAATAGTAAATAGTAAATGTAATACAGTAGAGTCTCACTTATCCAACATAAATGGGCCGGCAGAACGTTGGATAGGCGAATATGTTGGATAATAAGGAGAGGTTAAGAAAAAGTCTATTAAACATCAAAATAGGTTATGATTTTACAAATTAAGCACCAAAACATCATGTTATACAACAAATTTGACAGAAAAAGTAGTTCATTACACATTAATGCTATGTAGTAATTACTGTATTTATGAATTTAGCACCAAAATATCACAATGCATTGAAAACATTGACTACAAAAATGCGTTGCATAATCCAGAATGTTGGATAAGTGAGACTCTACTGTAGTAGCAACAATAATACAGAAAAATAATAAATGTAATAATACCAATCATAATAGAGAAAAATAATAAATGTACCATATATTCTCGAGTATAAGCTGACCCAAATATAAGCCAACCAGGACCCTCACCTGAGTATAAGCTGAGGGGAGCTTTTTCAGTCTTAAAAAGAGGACTGAAAAACTAGGCTTATACTCAAGTATATACAGTAAATCTTAGGTTTGCCAAATTATCCTTAGCTCCCTGCCTGGGCTGTAGTCATTTCTTTTATTTCTTCCTTTTTAAAAATTCATTTGTTCTGCTAAGACTTGGAGATTTGCTGCAGATCATTTGTCAAAGCATGCATCTTATGTCTGAATAGAAAATAAAGATTATGTTTTGTGCTGGTAGATGGGAAATACGATAGACTTTGGGTGCATCTGCACTGTTGAATGAGTGCAGTTTTACACTGCTTTGGTTGCTAGGGGTCAATGCTATGGGATCCTGGGAGTTGTAGTTTGGTGGTTCCTAAAGATGGCAAAGAGTAGATTAAGATCCACGAAAGCTCATGCTGAAGTAAACAAAAGGCGAGACCCTTCTTTCTTATTGTGATAGACTACACCAGCTATTCCTTTTGAAATACTCATGTACTTTCAATTGCAAACAGCCCTTCAATAGGAATAATGTTTGTATTGGTGATCCTTAGCAGGAGCAAGCAATGCAATCTGTTTGCTAAATCTAGATCAGTGGAACACCTTTCTGAGTTCAAGATAACCTTTTCCAAAAGTGGAAATGGGCACATGTTGGACGTTTTTCTGTGGAGGCTGCGCTAAGATAATGCAGCTGAAAGGAAACCAAGTTTCCATAAATAAATCATCCCTCTTATCAAATTATGACGGGGGATTAATTTTTCTGCTCTGGCTGCTTCCCAGATTTTTTTAATAGGGAACAAGAGAGAGACAGAAGAAGGGGAGAAGCAAAGGAAACTGGTTACTGCAGAGAAGAAATTACTTACTTTTAACAGCAAATTTAGAAATAAGAATTATAGCAGGTGCAGGCTTTGCCCCCCAAAACATGTTGCATTTGGGGTTGTTTTTTCCTATTTCCTTTTTTTAAAAAGCCAGAACAATTGTTATTTTGTTGTTGAAGGTCTTCATGGCCGGAATTACTGGGTTGCTGTGAGTTTTCCAGGCTGTCTGGCCATGTTCCAGAAGCATTCTCTCCTGACATTTCACCCACATCTATGGCAGGCATCCTCAGAGGTTGTGAGGTCTGTTGGAAATGAGGAAAGTGGGGTTTATATACCTGTGGAATGATGTCCAGGTGGGAGAACGAACTCTTGTCTGTTGGAGGCAAGTGGGAATGTTGCAATTGGCCAAGGGGTCTCTTCCAACCCTCTTTATTATTATTATTATTATTATTATTATTATTATTATTATTATTATTATTACATTGAGGCTGGGTGGCCATCTGTTGGGATGCTTTGCTTGTGCTTTTGGCGCACAAAGGCAGAAGGGGGTTGGGCTAAATATATTATTATTATTATTATTGACACAACAACATTGTATGACACAGCAAACAAGATAGATATGCTGGATTTTGTATCACAAAATCACAAGTTGGACATTTCCCAAGCGTTTAGGACTGTGTGATGTATTTTCGGATGATGCGCGCAGATCCCAGTAGGGTGGCCTTTTGCAGTTGACAGATCGTAATTTTGTCAATGACTATTGTTTCCAAGTCCCGGCTGAGATCTTTTGGCACGGCACCCAGTGTGCCCATCACCACCGGGCCCACCTGTACTGGTTTCTGCCAGAGTCTTTGAAGTTCAATCTTGAGGTCCTGATAGCAGCTGAGTAGTTATTATTATTATTATCATTATTATTATTATTATTGCTCGGTGGCCAACTATAGTCCGGCCCTCCAACAGTCTGAGGGATTGTGAACTGGCCCCTAGTTTTACAAGTTTGGGGACCCCTGGCGTAGAATGTATACAGAAGTAGCAGCAGGACTTTCCAGAAAACAGGCTTAGCACCATTGGCAGGACAAGGAGAGTGGAATCAACTTGGAGTGAAATCAAGAGGACGGGAGCGTGGTGTTCCCTTGTTGCAGTTTTCCCACGCTGGACTGCGGTCTGGTATTTGCTCCCCCTTCTTCCTTTCTTCTGGAGAGGATTTTTTTTTTTTTTTGCAATGACGGAAACTGGTCTCCTGACATTGTGCAAATCACGTCTCCAAGGAAAAAGAAGACAAGATCATCCATTTCACAGCATTTCTACCCAAAGGAAACAAACTGGAGCCTGCAGTCAAGTTCGGTCGCTAAAGGTCATACGATGCCAGTTATGGGCTCCGTGGATGAACTTTGTGTGAAGTAAACATACATCCTGTCCAGCTGGAAAATCGCCTGACTTCAGAATAAGGTCATTCGATGATGAAAGCTGCCTTTTCTCAGAGAGAGGGCAAAAGGGTCGTCATCGTGTTGCTGCCATAAGTAGTTAACCACATGAAGGTCCTTGTATTTCTCTCCCTCTCTCTCTTTTGTCTTTCTTATCAACCCCACTTGCCTAGTTTCCAGCAGACCTCATAACCTCTGAGGATGCTTGCCCTAGATGGGGGCGAAACATCAGGAGAGAATGCACCTCCAAATTTCCGCCCTACTAGGGCTGAACATGGCCAGACAGCTGGGGGAAAACTCACAGGAACCCAGTGATTCTGGGCATGAAAGCCTTTGACAACACTTTGAAATGACTGAGTTGTTGTATGTTTTCCAGGCTGTCTGGCCATGGTCTAGAAGTATTCTCTCCTGACATTTCGCCCACATCTATGGCAGGCATCCTCAGAGGTTGTGAGGTATGGAGAAACTAAGCAAGGAAGGTTTATATATACCGTAGAGTCTCACTTATCCAACATAAACGGGCCGGCAGAATGTTGGATAAGCGAATATGTTGGATAATAAGGAGGCATTAAGGAAACGCCTATTAAACATCAAATTAGGTTATGATTTTACAAATGAAGCACCAAAACATCATGTTGGAAAACAAATTTGGCAGATAAAGTAGTTCAATGCGCAGTAATGATATGTAGTAATTACTGTATTTATGAATTTAGCACCAAAATATCACGATATATTGAAAACATTGACTACAAAAATACGTTGGATAATCCAGAATGTTGGATAAGCGAGACTCTACTGTATCTGTGGAAAGTCGAGGGTGAGAGAAGAACTCTTTGTCAGTTGGAGGCCAGTGTGAATGTTGTTGTTAATCACTTCAATTAGCATTGAATAGCTTCATCTCCTGCCTTCCTGCCTGGGGGCATCCTTTGTTCAGACTCTGAAAACAGAGAAGTTCCAGACATGGGAACCAAGAGCAGCTAACGACTCTGAACAAAGGATGCCCCCAGGCAGGAAGCCAGGAGATGAAGCTATTCAATGCTAATTGAGGTGATTAACTACAACATTCACACTGGCCGCCAACTGACAAAGAGTTCTTCTCTCACCCTGGACTTTCCACAGATATATATATATAAACCTTCCTTGCTTAGTTTCTCCATACCTCACAATCTCTGAGGATGTCTGCCATAGATGTGGGCGAAACATCAGGAGAGAATACTTCTGGAACATGGCCATATAGCCCGGAAAACATACAACCCTGTGATCCCAGCCATGAAAGCCTTCGACAACACTTTGAAATGACTTTACAATTAATTTTTTGACGGCTATATTTGGCCTTCTCTGCAAATCGAGAGTGACACCTACTGGCAAGCAGACTGCCCTCAAAGCTGGTGCTTTTAGCAATTGGGAGCCTTTAACCATACCACTCCAACATCCTTCTTGAATAATAATAATAATAATAATAATAATAATATCAATAAACTTTATTTTTATATCCCGCCCCATCTCCCCAAAGGGACTCGGCGGCTCACAACAAGGACAAACCTGAAACAACAACACAACATATTTGACAAAAACTTAAAACATTCCAACGATACACAAAATAAAATAATGGACATGAATCCCCACTTCCCCCTTTCCCTTTTGAGCAAAAAGACTTCCTTTATCTCGAATGAGGGGAAGCGCAGCATCCTTCCCCGCTCCCCCAGTGCTGCTATTTTTAATGGGTGTAGTTATTTTCCCTACACAAAAATAAAGATCTCCTCTTTCTCTCTCTCTCTCTCTCTTCCTTTCCTTCCTGAGCAATATCATAATCCCACAGTCAGGAACAGAGTGATAATCTCCATGGCAACCATTGGGTTTGGGAGGGAATGGAGATTCCTCAACTATAGAAACCAACAGGACTCCAAGTTCCCTTTGCAAGAGGGCAACGGGAGATAAGGGTGACACATACATCCAATATTTGCCATCCAAATAACCTTGGTGTCGGTAACTACTTGGGGGCATGAGAGAGAAGGGATTTATAGAATCATTCTGCTATTCAAACCCATTCAAAGGAAGGCTTGGCAGCAGCAGCAGTAGCCAAAAAAGACTTCATTTCAAGCTGGTAAATGCCAGAGAATCCACACAAAGCTCTGGATAAGCATTAGAGGCCCAGAGGTGCAGCCCAAAGGCTGGGATCCTCTTGGTGCTTTGCAAGGGAGCAATTTTCCCTTTGGAAGGGGATGGATAAATAATAATAATAATAAACTTTATTTATACCCCGCCACCATCTCCCCAACGGGGACTCAGGGCAGCTCACATGGGGCCATGCCCAGAACAATACAATATAACAAAATATAAATAAGACAACAAATCATAACACATTAAACAATACAATAAAAGAAAATATACACTACAGTAAACAAAATCAAAAGAACAGTAGAACACTGTATCTGCAGTATTTTCTGGCTTGAATCTGAAGTATTTTTTAAATTTTGTATCAAAAATACAAGTATAAAATTACTGCTCCATGCAGTCATGCCGACCATATGACCTTGGAGGTGTCTACGGACAACGCTGGCTCTTCGGCTTAGAAATGGAGATGAGCACCAACCCCCAGAGTTGGACACGACTGGACTTAACGTCAGGGGAAAACCTTTACCTTTTATCAAAAGCATTGAATAAATTGTGATTTATTCTGTTTTAATTTTTAATTTTTTTATGATGCATGTTTATGTATGAGGGTTGAATGAAAAGTAATGCCTCCACCTTGGTAATTTGAAAAGTAATGCCTCCACCTTTGTTACTTGGGTTTGGATGGGAATATTTTAATAAATCAAACGCAGAAATAATCCTTAGAATGTGCTCTTTAACTACCACTATTCACTTTCTACATAATCACCAGACAATTGGATACATTGGGTTGTTGTATGTCTTTCAGGCTGTGTGGCCATGTTCCAGAAGTATTCTCTCCTGACGTTTTGCCCACATCTATGGCAGGCATCCTCAGAGGTTGTGAAGTATGCAGAAACTAAGGAAGGAAAGGAAAACCTCTGAGGATGCCTGCCATAGATGTGGGCGAAACATCAGGAGAAAATACTTCTGGAACATGGCCACACAGCCCGAAAGAAATACAACAACCCTGTGATCCTGGCCATGAAAGCCTTCGACAACAAATTGGATACATTTCTGCCAACGATGAACAAGTTTTCTGAAGCCGTCACAGAAGTCACGCAAGTCATATTTTCCCACCTCAACATCTTTAAACTTGTTCACACAATGCACAGTACTCACATCAACACAATCACTATAAGCAGCTTGCATTCTCTGATGAATCTCTTCTGCTGTCAAGAATTGAATGGCTGCACATTACTTAAGTTGCATTGACTGACCGTCTGCGCAGGATTCCATACTTTGCACTTTAACAACACAACCGTTCAATGCTAAGGCTTCCTGCCAAATGGAACTATAGAGGAGAGTCTACTGAACAAGCCAGTACCTGCCGCTACCAGTATTGCCATCTGTTGAGGAGTTACGAAGGTGCAGGCATTACTTTTAATTCAACCCTCGTAGTTCCCAATAGCTCTTCTTCCAGTTTCTAATTTCTTGGGGTTGATCCCAAGGTCCCACTGTGCACACAGCACACAAGGCTAGCTTCTTTGACTGAAGCAAGTTCAGAGAAAGCACTGAAGGCAGTCAACTTCATATCTGGACCAAACATGAGCATTGCTTCTTTCCATAGCTGAGAGATTTGAAATGAATTTTTATTTTACTATATTTTAATTGCTATCAGATGATTTCCTCTCTCTCCATGTTAGAGATTGCTTTGACTGCAGTAAAGGTACTAAATAATTTCGCGCACACTTTGGAAAGGACTTCACCAGCAGAGGGCAAGAAGAACCAAGGTATGGCTTAGTCTGAAAATAATAAAATAGTGCAGAGGGAAATCCTGTGGTGTGCAGCAAGCACGGAAAGCGTGCTCCCCTTCACAGGATATCTTCTTTTAGACAAATGGACTGAATGGAAAGAAGAGACTTGGCTACTCTGTATTCCGTCATCCACGGAAGCTAAATGGCAGGGGATTCAGGATAAATTAAAGGAATCCATTTGTGCAATGAATACTTAAACCCAGTCTGGATGCAAGGAGGCTACACAATGCCAGTTCCCCCCAGTTCCTAAAAAGCAATGTGATTTTCAGGCAATTTCAGGCCAAAATCATGTACAAAGAGAAATGCAGGCCAGGCTTTAAAACTGCAAGGCTATTCAATGCTAATCAAGCTGGCCAGTTGCAATATTCACACTTGCCTCCAACAGACAAGAGTTCTTTCTCCCACCCTGGACATTATTCCACAGATATATAAACCCCACTTGCCTAGTTTTCAACAGACCTCACAATCTCTGAGGATGCCTGCCATAGATGTGGGCAAAACATCCGCGAGAATTACTCTGGAACATGACCAGACAGCGTGGAAAACTCGCAGCAACCTAGTGATTCCGGCCATGAAAGCCTTCTGCAACACCATGATAGTATTACCTTGGAAAAGGTGCAAAATATAATTGCAAAACAATCTCTAAAATAAGGTGTCCTGGATGCTATTTATATCAGATTATTGCAGACTCTAGCTGCTGATTGGTGTCCACAGACCTGTTGTTTCCCCGTGCTTAATTGCCAGAAGAGAAGGCATAATCCTCCCCTACTAAACATCTGGAGAAAGCATATCATTAAAGTCTTCAAAGGTTGCTCCGCAGAATGTGTTTACACTCCGAAGGCTGGCGAAAGCCCCAGGCAGAAGCAAAGGTAATTGTTCTGTGGTTTTGAAAGGTACCTCTAGGAGAAAAGAGGGATTTATGGCTTTCCTTGTCAGTTGTGAAGGGCCTGTAATAAAAGATATGGAAAGTTTTAGTCTTGGGAAGTCGGCTTCATGGGAACGGTGCACCATTGCAATGATTTCTCTCATTCAATACAAACCAAGGGAAACTAAAAGATTTAATTCTAAATTAAAGCCACTTTTCATTCCCCAGAACTATTCCAATGTTTGATTGTTATTATCACTAGTAAAATTTGGTTTAGAATAGGGCAAGCATGGGCAAACTTCAGCCCTCCAGATGTTTTGGACTGCAACTCCCACATTCCTAACAGCCTACCACTATTAGGAATTGTGGGAGTTGCAGTCCAAAACACCTGGAGGGCCGAAGTTTGCCCATGCCTGGAATAGAAGATAATCTACAATGAAGACTAAATTTAAAAGCCATAGTTCAGTGCTATGGAAATCCTGGAATTTGTAGTTTGATGAGGCACCAGCACTCTTTGGCAGGGACTACTAAAGATCTGGTAAAACTGCAAATACTCATGATTCTTAGCACAAAGTGATGTGAAACTGCATTAAATGTACTGTGGAGATTCATCCAAAGATAGTTGGGGCTAGGCATCTTTTTCCCTAATGATTATCAAAACATTTTGCAGACATTTTCATATTTCTCGTCATGAAGAGAGAAATGTACCGTTTTTATATTGTGCATGTCACCTTCGTCAATAAGTCATAGGGCATATCTACACTGTCAAATGAATTCAGTTTCACCCCACTTAAACAGTCGTGCCTCAATATCATGGGAGCTGTGGTTTTGCAAGGTCTTAAGCCTTCTCTACCAAAGTGTGCTTCCCCATCAGTCTAAACCCTGTCCATCCAAGCAATTGCACATACAATTAGAGCCACTGGATTAATGAATTTTCCTCTTCGAAGGCTTTCCCATGGAAAGACTGGTTTTGCTTCCTTGCGTCTCACTAGATAAATCACAACAGACTGCTTTTGTTCGAACACTGGATATATACATATCGAACCGTTCTTAAAATAGCCCTGCCGACACACCTGCATGACTCAGAGAAGGGCGTGGAGAAAAACAAAAACGTGAAAGCCTTCAAAGAGAGAGAGTTGCACTTTCCTGTTTGCAGATCCCTTGTGCTATTTATTTATTTTAAAACTAGCTTGGATACCTGATGTTGCCCGGGTTATTTAAAAAGTCTTTTTTATTTTACAAAATGCATAAGGTTGTGGGTGAACTACAACTCACACCATGCCAGGTTAATCCCGCGAAAGTTCATCAGTAAAGTTTGTCTTGTTGGGCAAGTTTGCTTTATATGCATCATTGGTGGGGTTCAGTGTGCTCTCTGGCTGCAGGATGAACTACAGCTCCCACCATGGTGGGTCAGTCCCCCTCAATTCCCTCCGGTAGGTTCAGCTGATCATGGGGATTCTGTGTGGGGATTCAAGTTTGGTCCAGGTCCGTCAGTGATGGTCAGTGTCTCTGGATGAACTACAACTCACAAAAATGAAGGTCAGTTCTCCCCAAACTCCTCCAGTATGTTCAGTTGGTCATGGTGATTCTGCGTGCCAAGTTTGATCCAGGTCCATCGTTGGTGGCATTGTTTCTCTGGTTGTAGGTGAACAACTCCCAAAAATCAAGGTCTACTCTTTCCAAACCCTTCCAGTATTCAAATTTGGGTGTATCAGGCAAGTGTGCAACACTGTTTGAGATCACACTGCTCTCTAGATGTAACTGAACTACAAGTCCCCCACATCCAGGTGAATTTTCCTCAAAGACCTCCAGTATTTTTTGTTGGTCATGGGGGTTCTGTGTGCCAAGTTAGGACCAGGTCCATCTTTGGTGCAGTTCAGAGTACTCTTTGATTGCAGGTGAACTTTAAATCCCAGTACCTACCACTACGAAATGTTAATTCCTCCCAAAATCTACCAGTATTTAAATTTGGGCATAGCGAGTATATGTGACATGTTTGGTCCAGATCCATTGTTCTGTGGGTTCACAGTGCTCTCTGGATGTGAGCTACAATTCCTATAAATCCAGCTCAGTTCTCCCCAAACCTCTCGAGTATTTTTCATTGGTCATGAGGGTTCTGTGTGCCAAATATTGTCCAGGTCCATTGTCGGTGGGGTCACAGTGCACTGTCTTGATGCAGAGTGAACTACAACATCCATCATGTTGAGTCAGTCCTCCAAACACTTCCAGTATGTTCAGTTGCTGATCAATTTCTCTGTTTGCTGTGTGCCATAGAATCTTGGGAGTTAACAGTTTTATAAGGCCTTCTTTTCCAAGTAGATCTCATGTTGCATTACCAAACTACAACTGCCATGATTTTCTAGTCTTGAGCCACGGCAGTTAAAGTGTTGTCAAACTGCATTATTTCCACAGTGTAGCTCCACCCTTGGCTATGGATAATTTTAAGGAGCTATCCAAGGTGCTGAACTATGAACCAGCCCCTTGGACAACTCTCATAAACCTTGGGCTAAAACCTGCCGTGGACATCTCTAATTGCTGGTGCTTGGCCTATGGAATAAATACTGGATTTTCTAATATAGCATGGACGAGACCAAGATTTTAGGAGCTAAAGTTTAGTCAAACCTGCCTCTCTTTAGGGATCGTGGCGGGGCACATTAGTAGGATAAAGGGAGCATCTATACCAGGCATGGGCAAACTTGGGCCCTCCAGGTGTTTTGGACTCCAACTCCCACAATTCCTAACAGCCGGTAGTCCAAAACACCTGGAGGGCCCAAGTTTGCCCATGCCTGATCTACATGCTAATGCAGTTTTACACCACTTGAACTGCTATGGAATTGTGGAAGATGTAGTTTTGTGAGGCACCACCACGCTTTGGCAGGAAAGGCCTTGCAAAACCACAACTCCCACGATTCCGTAGCATTAAGCATTAAGTAGTGTCTAGCTGTATTATTTCATTAGTGTAGGCACCCTTCGTTCTGTGTCATGATGGAAACTTAGCAACAGACAACTCTGCTTTGACTATAAAAGGAAACCCATCTGAAATAGGTGAGTGATAGATAGTTAATACGGAATCATGCCTGAGCATGTTAAGACATTCTCTTTTTTCCAAGTACAAACTGCTCTTACAGTGGCTGCGCTGCTCATTTGTTGCACCGTATCATTACAAAACCTTTAATGGGTTTTCATGTTCATATGTTCCTATGCCTATTGAATACATTTTACACACAGCGACTTTGCCAATTTTTTCCCCCTGGGTTCCTCTTGGCTTTTACAGGACTACTTTGGAACCGAGTCTCTGCTGCTGCATGTAATAATTACTTAGACAAAGGAGTCCATTTCTCCCCAGGTATTTTCAGTTTAATGCTGTAGAACACAAAGAATCCATACAGAAGCATGGTGACAATTAGAAATCTGATCACTCATAATCTTATATCCTCTTTGGGTGTATCTACACTGTTGAATTAATGCAGTTTGACACCACTAACTGCCAAGGCTCAATGCTATATAATCCTGAGAGTTGTAGTTTGGTGGAGCACTTGCACTACTGGCAGAGAAGGCTCAACATCTTTCCAGTATTCCATAGTAATAGCAGTGAAAGTGGTATCAAGCTACATTAATTCTACAGTGCAGATGCACCATTCTCTTCCCCCTTGTTCTCGCCAAGTTTTTCTTAGATCTGTTCTGTTGTTAATTATATTTCTGTACTACAATTAACATATTTCACCAAATTACAAAGCATGCACACCTGCTGGCTAAACCTCGCTGTAGAGTTTACAAGCAATGCTCCTCAAGACAATCTAAACCTATATAACTTAGGAAAGGAAACATAAGCAAGGCACTCATTATCTTTCTGGTCTTGTATAGGAGGATTTTCCACCTGATTATAAAAGCATCACACCACTTAATAATAGAATAAATCACTCTCTTCTGACTTAGCATTTAGTTATTTGTAATAACAAATAATTAGGATAAGTAATTAGTAGATGTGCTTCTTTCTTTCAAGACAGTTAGGTGAAGATGCCAGGCTTTCCAAAGTCTTTTTGCTAAAAGCCTTCCCTATAAAATATTTTAGGGAAAACAATTTTTTAGCATTCATAAAATGGGTTGCTGCGAGTTTTCCGGGCTGTCTAGCAATGTTCCAGAAGCATTCTCTCCTGACTTTTTGCCCACATCTATGGTAGGCATCCTCAGAGGTTGTGTGGCCTGTTGGAATCTAGGCAAGTCAGGTTTATATATATGTGGAATAATGTCCAGGGTGGAAGAAAAACTCTTGTCTGTTGAGGCAAGTGGGAATGTTGCCATTGGCCAGATTAATTGACATTGAATGGCCTTGTAGCTTCAAAGCCTGTCTGATTCCTGCCTGGGAGAATCCTTTCTTGGGAGGTGATTCTGGATTCTGGCCATGAAAGCCTTCGACAACACGTTTATATACTGTTTTATGGGAAAGCTTACGGATTATCTTCTAATCCTTGAAGGGTTGTTGTTGTTATTTCCAGAATGCAATTTACAAAATGGGAAACAATTGGTCCAAAGCTCTTTCCAAGAAGTCTTACTAGACACACTCCATCTTCTTGGGTTTTGCAGCGAATGATTGCAAATAGTTTTGAGCCTTCGTTACTCCTGCCAACAATTAATTTTGCTAAAGCAGGACAGAACAGATCAGGTGTCAATCAAATGTATGCATTACCTAACATTGGCTTTGCATTCTCATTTTAAATTCTCAGATAAAATCCTGTTCCAAAGCCAGTGTTATGCAAGGAGAGAATTAAAATGGGTTAGGTACTCTTTTACATTAAAATGATTTTTGGAAGGCTCCACTTTCCCTCTCCCACAATATTGTTTTACTTTGTCTGTTAATTTAAATAGTACAATATGTGCCTTTATGTCATTTCTTGACCCCACAAATTTAATACGGTTTGCTTCAGAGATTTGCCTTTCTTATCTTCAAAAATAAAGCCAACCACACCTGATATTTCCAGTCTCCTTTCCAAACTCTAAACAAGCCTGGCCCTATTGATCTTCCAAGATCATTTATTTGAGAATTACTTGAAGTTACTTTCCTCATGTCAATTTAGGAGCTTAGCTAGACTGAGGCTGCCATCATTTCATGTTTGTCTACAGATAATAAATACGATTGATAATTTTTTAAAACACTGGAATCCATTTATTTCATATTTAAGGCAAGTTGGTGAAAAGGCAACGACTGGATTGAATAATTTATTAAACAATCAAAGTAAACTAATTGCATATCAGTAAAATAACCTGAAGGAATAAAGAATAATTATAAGCCACTACATAACATTACTGTGTATTGAACTGCTTTTTCTGTCAATTTCTTGTAAAACATGATGTTTTGATGCTTAATTTGTAAAATCATAATGTAATTTTATGTTTAATAGGCTTTTTTTCTTAATCCCTCCTTATTATCCAAGATTTTCGCTTATTCAAGGTTCTGCCGGCCCGTTTATCTTGGATAAGTGAGACTCTACTATATTACAATTATCCAAGCCTCGCTTATCCAAGTTTCTGCATTATCCAAGCCATTTTTGTAGTCAATGTTTTCAATATATCGTGATATTTTGGTGCTAAATTCGTAAATACAGTAATTACTACATAACATTACTGCGTATTGAACTGCTTTTTCTGTCAAATTTGTTGTATAACAAGATGTTTTGATGCTTAATTTGTAAAATCATAATGTAATTTTATGTTTAATAGGCTTTTCCTTAATCCCTCCTTATTGTCCAAGATAGTCGCTTATTCAAGGTTCTGCCGGCCCTTTTAGCTTGGATAAGTGAGACTCTAATGTATTAAGTATATAAATAAAGTTTTGATTATTATTATTATTATTATCATAAGACAGAGGAATTCCAGACAAGAAACAATCAGGGCCAGCTGACATCTCCCAACAAAGAATTCCCACCCAGGCAGGAAGCAGCCAAGCTTTGAAGCTGCAGGGCTATTCAATGCGAATCAAGGAAGGCCAATGGCAACATTCACACTTGCCTCAAACAGACAAGAGTTCTTTCTCCCACCCTGGACATTATTTCACAGATACAGTAGAGTCTCACTTATCCAACGTTCTGGATTATCCAACGCATTTTTGTAGTCAACGTTTTCAATATACTGTATCATGATATTTTGGTGCTAAATTCATAAATACAGTAATTACTACATAGCATTACTGCGTACTGAACTACTTTTTCTGTCAAATTTGTTGTATAACATGATGTTTTGGTGCTTAATTTGTAAAATCATAGCCTAATTTGATGTTTAATAGGCTTTTCCTTAATCCCTCCTTATTATCCAAGATATTTGCTTATCCAAGCTTCTGCCGGCCCGTTTAGCTTGGATAAGTGAGACTCTACTGTAGTATAAGTAAAGTTTTGATTATTATTATTATTATTATCATAAGACAGAGGAATTCCAGACAAGAAACAATCAGGGCCAGCTGACATCTCCCAACAAAGAATCCCCCCCCAGGCAGGAAGCAGCCAAGCTCTGAAGCTGCAGGGCTATTCAATGCGAATCAAGGATGGCCAATGACAACATTCACACTTGCCTCAAGCAGACAAGAGTTCTTTCTCCCACCCTGGACATTATTTCACAGATACAGTAGAGTCTCACTTATCCAACGTTCTGGATTATCCAACGCATTTTTGTAGTCAACGTTTTCAATATACTGTATCATGATATTTTGGTGCTAAATTCATAAATACAGTAATTACTACATAGCATTACTGCGTATTGAACTACTTTTTCTGTCAAATTTGTTGTATAACATGATGTTTTGGTGCTTAATTTGTAAAATCATAACCTAATAGGCTTTTCCTTAATCCCTCCTTATTATCCAAGATATTTGCTTATCCAAGCTTCTGCCGGCCTGTTTAGCTTGGATATGTGAGACTCTACTGTATTATTTTTTAAAATAGTTTTTATTGAATTTAAAAATTTTCAAACAATAATTACTTAGACAATGCATAAGAAGTGGCTCGGGGTGGGAGGGGGGGATACACAGGGGTGAAGAAATATAGATGGACAAATGTTAATGATGTAGTAGATATAAATCAACAGTAGATATAAAAGAATGATGCAAGTATTGTATGATACATTAAATATCTGCTATGGGACTCTACTGTATTATTATTATTATTATTATTATTATTATTATTATTATTATTATAAGACAGAGGAATTCCAGACAAGAAACAATCAGGGCCAGCGGACATCTCCCAACAAAGAATTCCCCCCCCCCCAGGCAGGAAGCAGCCATGCTCTGAAGCTGCAGGGCTATTCAATGCGAATCAAGGATGGCCAATGACAACATTCACACTTGCCTCAAGCAGACAAGAGTTCTTTCTCCCACTCTGGACATTATTTCACAGATACAGTAGAGTCTCAGTTATCCAACATTCTGGATTATCCAACGCATTTTTGCAGTCAACGTTTTCAATATATCATGATATTTTGGTGCTAAATTCATAAATACAGTAATTACTACATAGCATTACTGCGTACTGAACTACTTTTTCTGTCAAATTTGTTGTATAACATGATGTTTTGGTGCTTAATTTGTAAAATCATAGCCTAATTTGATGTTTAATAGGCTTTTCCTTAATCCCTCCTTATTATCCAAGATATTTGCTTATCCAAGCTTCTGCCGGCCCGTTTAGCTTGGATAAGTGAGACTCTACTGTAGTATAAGTAAAGTTTTGATTATTATTATTATTATTATTATTATCATAAGACAGAGGAATTCCAGACAAGAAACAATCAGGGCCAGCTGACATCTCCCAACAAAGAATCCCCCCCCAGGCAGGAAGCAGCTAAGCTCTGAAGCTGCAGGGCTATTCAATGCGAATCAAGGATGGTCAATGACAACATTCACACTTGCCTCAAGCAGACAAGAGTTCTTTCTCCCACCCTGGACATTATTTCACAGATACAGTACAGTCTCACTTATCCAACGTTCTGGATTATCCAATGCATTTTTGTAGTCAATGTTTTCAATATATCATTTATTTACAGTATTTATATTCCGCCCTTCTCACCCCGAAGGGGACTCAGGGCGGATTACAATGAACACATATATGGCAAACATTCAATGCCAACAGACAAACAACATACATTAGACCAGGGGTCCCCAAACTAAGGCCCGGGGGCTGGATGCGGCCCTTCAAGGCCATTTACCTGGCCCCCGCTCTCAGTTTTAGACTTAGGCTCGCCCAAAGTCTGAAATGACTTGAAGGCATACAACAACAACAATCCTCCTTGATTATCTCATTGGCCAGAAGCAGGCCCACACTTCCCACTAAAATCTTGATAAGTTTACAGTATATTGGTTAAAATTATTTTTATTTTTAAATATTGTATTGTTCTTTCATTTACCAATATTGTAAATGAAATATTGTACATGAATGATATGGTAACATAATATAATATATTATATAATACGATCCCTGGGGAAGGCAATGGCAAACCACCCCAGTATTCTTGCCATGAAAACTACATGGATCAGTACAATATATTGTGTATACATATAATATTAATAATAATATTATAATGTAATACAATATAATATTTATTTATTACAGTATTTCTACCCCGTCCTTCTCACCCAATAGGAGACTCAGGGCGGCTAATAATAATAATACAATATAATAATATCGTATAATATAATAATATTAATTATATATTATATATTAAATGTAATATTACTAATAATATTACGGTATAATGGTATAGTACAATATAGTAGTATATAATGCTAATATTGTGCTATGCTAATAATACAATATATTGTATGTACATACAACTTGTAAGCCGCTTTGAGTCCCCTTCGGGGTGAGAGAGGGTGGGGTATAAATGTAGTAAATAAATACCAGTAAATAAGTAATTGTTGCTGGGTTTCCTTTTTTTCTTTTTTGCACTACAAATAAGACGTGTGCAGTGAGCATAGGAATTTGTTCGTTTTGTTTTTTTCAAATGATAATTTGGCCCCTCAACAATCCGAGGGAGAATGAATCGGCCCTCCACTTAAAAAGCTTGAGGACCCCTGCATTAGACAAACTCAGAGGCATTTTTAACATTTTTCCAGCTTCACGATTCCGGTGCTAAATTCATAAATACAGTAATTACTACATAGCATTACTGCGTACTGAACTACTTTTTCTGTCAAATTTGTTGTATAGCATGATGTTTTGGTGCTTAATTTGTAAAATCATAACCTAATTTGATGTTTAATAGGCTTTACCTTAATCTCTCCTTATTATCCAACATATTCGCTTATCCAACGTTCTGCCGGCCGGTTTACGTTGGATAAGCGAGACTCTACTGTATTTTTTGTTTTTTCTTGCAGCCCTGGAAGGAATCTGAGGAGGAAGGAGGAGAGGGAAACCGGGGCAGCGGGGAAAGTGGGAAGGCGGGGGAAGGAATGAGGGCAGGTGTGGCAAGGGGCGGGGCCTGGCAGAGAAAGGAGGCAGTCACCTGAGGGCCCGCCCTCTTCCTCCCTTTCGAGGGTTGGTTTCGCCTTCCCTGTCCTTCCCCGCCCGGAAACTCTTCCCTCCGCCGCCACGTTGCCTCACACAGAAGGAGCAGGTTCGCGATGGAAGTCTCCTTCTTCTCGTTATTCCCCTCAGAAGGAGAAGAAGGCGACGAGGATTAACGAAGAACGACCTTCCTTGAGCAGGACCGAGCGCCGACTGACTGACTTTCCCGCGCTTTTGCTTCGCTCCCCTCTCTCCCCCCTCCCCTCGGCGCCCCCTTCGCCCACCAACCAATCAGGTGAGTCCTCTCTGTCCTTTTAACCAATGAGGGGGCTCTTTTGGTCCCCCCTCCACTGCGCCCGGGAGACCCCGTAGCGGGGTTCTAACAAGGGAGGGGGAGCGTTGCCGTGGCAACCGGGGTTCACTCTAGTTTTTCAGGCCTTCTTTTGAGGGAGTCACACACTCTCAGCCTCAGAGGATGAGCTCCCTCTGTCAGCTCCAGCTCCATGCGGGAACATGAGAGAAGCCTCCCACAAGGATGGTAAACATCAAAAACATCCGGGCGTCCCCTGGGCAACTTCCTTGCAGACGGCCAATTCTCTCACTCCAGAAGCGACTCAAATTGCTCCTGACCACGAAAAAAAAGGCCTCAGACGCAGGCCAATTCTATTATGTGGCCTGGGCCAACTTGGGCCTTCCCTGCAGGTGTTTTGGACTTCAACTCCCACCATTCCTAACCGCCTCAGGCCGTTTCCTTTTCCCCCTCAGCCGCTTAAGCGTGTCTACATAGTGGGATTAATGCGGTTTTGATGCCGCATTAACTCTGAGTTTGTAGTTGGGTGAAGCAAGACTACTCTTTGGGCGGCGCAGCAGCTAAAGTGGTGTCAAACTGCAATCATTCTACAGTGCAGATGTACAGTAGAATCTCACTTATCCAAGCTTCTGGATAATCCAAGCCATTTTTGTATTCAATGTTTTCAATATATCGTGATATTTTGGTGCTAAATTTGTAAATACAGTAATTACAACCTAACATTACTGCGTATTGAACTACTTTTTCTGTCAAATTTGTTGTATAACAAGATGTTTTGGTGCTTAATTTGTAAAGTCATAACCTAATTTGATGTTTAATAGGCTTTTCCTTAATCCCTCCTTATTATCCAAGATATTCGCTTATCCAAGCTTCTGCCGGCCCGTTTATGTTGGATAAGTGAGACTCTACTGTATCTCCATCCAGTGTCCTTTCAATATGCGTACCATTTATGGCTCAAGTATTTTGTATTATTTTAAATCTGTTTTTAATTGCTTATGTTTTATTCTTTTGTATTGTTGTATATTGGCATCGAAATTCCGCCAGTTTTGTAAGCCGCTCTGAGTCCCTTCGGATGAGAAGGGCGGGATAGAAATGATGGAAATAAATAAATAATAAATACATTTATTGGGATTCATTCCCAAGTGTTCTCGCTATTTTGTTTTGACGGCAATGGCCCCAAGCTGCTTTTAAGCAAGAATAGCTGTTTCTGGATGAAAGGCAAAACAAACAAACAAAAAACAAAACAAAACACAAAACCATAGCTTCCAGGTGCAAACTTACCTCTGGTATCATTATTATATTCTTGGCAGTTTTTATCATTTTCCTCCCTGTTTTTTTATAGCCTCTCCTCCGTCAAACCTGGCTGCAAAAGCAAACAGACCTTATGATGCGTTTCTGAATCACGTGGGTGATTTCATACCTGCCTTCCTCTTTCTCTCCATAAAGTTTGAATTTGGACTCTGCCCTTTGCGTTCGGCGAGGCTTTTGTTTGCCATCAAGTTGATCAAACACAGGTCGAGCTCACCTTTCGAAAGCGCCGCCTGCACAAAGCCTGCTCTTAGGTAAGCATTGCTTTCCTTCACCTTGCATTTGAAATAAGCAGTTTATCCTTTCGCTGTAACAACAAATGCGCCTCTTGAATCCTAATAATAATAATAATAATAATACTCAGCCCCTATCAGGACCTCAAGATTGAACTGCAAAACTCTGGCAGAAACCAGTGCAGGTGGTCCCGGTGGTGATGGGCACACTGGGTGCCGTGCCAAAAGATCTCAGCCGGCATTTGGAAACAATAGACATTGACAAAATTATGATCTGCAAAAGGCCACCCTACTGGGATCTGCGTGCATCATCCGAAAATGCATCACACAGTCCTAGACACTTGGGAAGTGTTCGACTTGTGATTTTGTGAAATGAAATCCAGCTATCTATCTTGTTTGCTGTGTCATACTTATAATAATAATAAGTTTATTTATATCCCGCCTCCATCTCCCCGGAAGGGGACTCAGGGCGGCTTACAGCAAAATCAGATACAAAACAATGACAAAATATGAAACATCAAAGAACAATAACAAAAACCAATAATAATATATACACAATAACCAAAAAAAACAGAAACACAGTATAAAACATCGAATTAAAAACAATGAAGTTGCAATAGTGGATAAGCAAAGTGCACATTATGAGTTGCAAATTCAGAAATAGATAATGTGCAACAGATTCATTTAAGGTCCCATTTAAGGTCCTATTCTCCGCTTGAAGACACTTCTATCGTGGCACACGGTGAACAGAGTAAAAGAGCCATGAGACATCTTTGCATGAGGAAGAACGAGTGTTTTTCTGATGTTTGCAAAAGGTGGGGAGTAATGAAGCGTATGCAAACTATCCTTTGTTGTAAATTGTGTGTTAAATGTTTATTCCTTTGCAAACAAAACTCCTTGTTTTTCTGTAAACATTTGTCCTGTTGTTCCACATTTGCTCCTGTGATTTGTATCTAGAAGTGGGAGGCTTAGGCCCCTTCCACACAGCTGTATATTGAACTGGATTATCTGGCAGTGTGGACTCAGATAACCCACTTCAAAGCAGATATTGTGGGTTATCTGCGTTGGTATGCTGGATGATATGGCTGTGTGGAAGGGCCCTTAGACCCCTTCTACACTGCCATGTAATCCAGTTCAAAGTAGATAATCTGGATTTTATATGGAAGTTAGAAGGGGCCTTAGGATGAATCTACATTGTGAAATTAATGCAGTTTGATCTCATGCTAACTGCTATGATTCAGTGCTTTGGTATTGCAAGTGTTGTAGAATAATATTTATAGGTATTTATTTATTACTTGACTCTCTTTTAATCTGTAAAGTGAACTAGTTCCTCTCCTAACCACAATTTTCATAATCCCAGAGGAATGAAAGTGGAATCAAACTGCATTAAGTATACAATATAGATGCAGTCATAGATACAAGATTTTTTTTGTATGTGTTTCAGCCAGTTATGAGAAAGAGAAGTATGGTAGTTTTCTATTTTTGTGTGGCTCCACAATGGGAATAATGGCTTTGCTCCTTCAAGGGACTCTTCATCCAAAATCTCTAGCCTGATGGATTAAATTGCTAGGCAGATTCTTTAATACGTTACTACTTTATTTATTTTTTTAACTGAAAAAGATCATTGGGGAAGATAATTAAACAGAGGTTCACTCAGATGCCAAGGTAGTAGAAATTAAGTGGAGACAAGGAGGAGGGAACGACATAATTGTATGTCATCACTTGGGAGTTGCTGCCTTGATAATAACAAAGGCTGCCTTATGCATGCTATCAATAGCATCTTTATCGAAAAGTTAGTGGGAGAGCCCTGTAAAGACCATCTTAAGGGGCACCTTTTACATAAGCAAGTATTTTGACTTAATAATCCCTGGTGCCCTTCGTGTTCCCTAGAGCAAAATAATGTATTTATTCTTATCCTGCTTTTCTCCTGCTCAAAAGAATCCAAAGATACAGAAAGAGAGGGTGGAGAAAGTTACTTTCTGGACAGATATGACCAGAATGCTCCACTAACATGGACACTGTGCCACAGGGCTGTGGAAATTTGGAGACTTTCGTCCCAATAATATTTTTTTCTAACTTTTGCCTGTTTTTGCAAAGAAACTGAATGTATAGCAAACTTCGAAAGTGGTATGAGCCAAACCTAAGTGGACTGAGCTAACATTAGTCAAAAATTCAGCAAATTGAGATGAAACTGTCCACTACCTTGGTTACTTACTTGTAACAAAATTCTCCTTTAATGCAAGAGGAGGAAATAAAGGGCATTTACAGGTATTTATAGATATTTTGCAAGTTGTTATGGAACAATGATGCTTTCAGGAATGACAGGATCAACAGAAGAGAATGGCGATTGTGACTTAGTGGGAAACCATGGCAGGAAACATGACAAATACAGAATTGTATAGGCAGCTCTCATGCTTCCTATGGCAAGTTGTGCCATCATAAGTCTCCAGGCTTTGTCCATTTCCAGTATTTTAGTGCTTCAGACAAAAATACTCAGGTTATCATATGTGGTGCAATTTGAGGTACTTGCATGTAGCCTTTCAACAAGCAATATCCAGATGTTTTGTTCATGAAAAGCAAAGAGGAGCGGTCCTAAGTCTGCCACCAATAGTACTTCCATTTTGTATGATAAGTTTCTATGCTAAGTAACAATTCAGGACAATGTACCTGATATTTTAAAGCAAGCCCAACTACAAAGGAAACCAGAGAGGAGCTTGAAGCATAGCTTTCTTGGATGCATCTCAGAATTATTAGTTCCCAAGTGTCTCTTAAAAAAGAGTTGTTGGTCACACAGAAAAATACTCAAACTGTTTCTGCATGGGCCTGTGTTAGTATCTAAGTCATCTGCTGCTAGTTTCTAGAGAGCTTCCAAAAAAGAAAGGAAGGCAAGGAAAGAAAAGAAAAGAAAGCCCAAATATGGGTACAATTCACTGGCACATGGAGGCTTGCAAAGTGCTCCTGTGTTTTATAAAGTGTTGGCTGGAAGAAGACTTTCTTTCCAGCTTTGACTGTTCTGGGAAATGCTGAAAGAAATGTATATACATTTTTAATGCATGTTACTGTATGTGGATGTAGTTTCTGGAGAAAGCGTTTCTTACTAGTGAACTGGGAGGGGAGAATGGTTTTAGCTGCACCACACTTTTACCCTTATTATTTCTGAAAGCTTTTGCTTCCCCCTCTGAGCTGTTGTTAACTGCAGTCAAGTAGATTTTGATTTCCAGGGACTGTGAGACTTCAGAGTCCAATACATCATCCACTGCTCTGCTTAAATCTTGCAAGCTCAGGACCCTTCCAGACAGGCCCTATATCCCAGGATCCGATTCCAGGTTTTCTGCTTTAAACTGGATTATATGAGTCCCCACTGCCAGATAAACAGAAAATCTGGGATCAGATCCTGGGATATGTGGCCTATCTGTAAGGGCCCTCGGTAGCCACCTTAAATTTCATTATAACGTCCTTGCCATTTTACTTTTGGCCAGATTATATTTAGGCCCCAAATAAGCAGTGCTGAGTGGATAAGTTGCCTCTTTAATGATGTCCCAATTAGAGAGTTTTGGTTTTAGTTGAGAAAAAGATTATTTTATAAAGAGAAGGTAGAGAATTCATGAAGTTGGAACAATCATTGCATGGCAGAGAAATTTCATTTTTTGCTGGGTGCAATCTAATACTAAACAGAAAGTTCTACCTCGTCATGGCTCTGTTCTTGGTATGAACTGTCTACTCTTAATGTGTTATGCTAAAGACTGTCTGGCTGGATATTCTCATTTACATTTCTACGTTATATTAGATAAGAAGCATTCCTTGTCATTCTGTCTTGGAGAATGACTGGATGTGATATATGGCAGTGGGAGAGTGCATATATGGCCACTTTGACTAGACATCCTGATTAACATTTCCAAACCCTGTAGAGATAAGGAGTATTTCATTGCCAGGTGGTTTTGAGGAATGACTAAATGTAATCGGAGGCAAAAAGTGCATAGTTGTCATTATATTCTATATAGACAGTTTGCCAATCCTTTTTGGAAATGCATGTCTGATGCTGCAAGAATAACAGTATCTAGCATGATTGGACTAGAATGAAAGGACAGACTAGAAATGTGGCTGTAGGCATTATACTCTGCTAAAGCTTCTTAAGATGGAGCAATTATTCAGCATTATTGCTTTAAAGTAAGTAAAATGGAATTTCCTGATAAACACACAGACTGATGCGTGGTTTTTTTTGAAGTGGGCTTTTCAAAGAAATTAGGTGGTAGACATGTGGTCTCTATTTCTCACCACTGTATCCTGGATTTTTGGAAAATAACCATTTGGTTAGTGAGACATTCTTTCAGATAAATCATGGGTCTTATCTTTTGCTTATACTTTGGATTTTTAAATTTGAATAGACAGACTGTGTACAGTATTTGCATTACAATGTAATGCAAGGCTTCATTGGATAGAAAACAGCAATATCAAGAAAGGGTTGAATTCTGCCTTCTAAGTTAGGCGAATCATTCACCAACAATATTTCCATTTTATCTGGATTTTGCTCCTCATTCAGTCTATTACTGATTCATTCAGTCCATGAAAAGACAATCCCACGATAGCCTCACATTACCTTAAGTCATAAATGACTTGAAGGGACACAACATTGTAAGGAGGATACATGGTATACAATCAATCAATAAGCAGGTTTGCTGT
Source organism: Anolis carolinensis (assembly GCF_035594765.1). Taxonomy (NCBI): domain Eukaryota; kingdom Metazoa; phylum Chordata; class Lepidosauria; order Squamata; family Anolidae; genus Anolis; species Anolis carolinensis. The sequence goes on from NW_026943823.1 coordinate 21,751,640, forward strand.
GAGTTTTCCGGACTGTATGGCCATGTTCCAGAAGCATTCTTCTGACTCTTCGCCCACATTTATGGCAGGCATCCTCAGAGGTTGTGAGGTCTGTTGGAAATTAGGCAAGTGGGGGTTTATATATCTGTGGAAGCAGTCAGGATTTGAAGCTGCAAGGCCATTCAATACTTAAGTATTGTTGTTTGTATGTGTCACTTGGAGTGCTTCTGTGATGGTGGTGGGGTATAAATAAAGATTTATTATTATTATCATCATCATCCAATGCTAATCAAGGTGGCCAATTGCAACATTCACACTTGCCTCCAACAGACAAGAGCTCTTTCTCCAACCCTGGACATTTCACACACACACACACACACACACACATATATATATCCCACCGTTTCCAACAGACCTCACTACCTGTGAGTATGCCTGCCATAGATGTGGGCAAAACATCAGGAGAGAATACTTCTGGAACATGGCCATACAGCTCAGAAAACTCACAGCAACCCAGTGATTCCAGCCATGAAAGCCTTCAACAACACAATCGATAAGCAAATTACAGTCTTTCAGGGAAACTTAACCATAATTACTAATGTACGTGAGAAACCCTACATAGACAAAGGTTACACTGGAACAAATGTGCAGCTAATTGATTCATAAGCAATAGTATGGCATTTTCAGGGAAAGGGGCATACTTGGCTTTTGGGGCACTTTTGGAAGGGCCTAGATGCAATCACTGCCATTTGCAAGTAGCACTAAGAGACTGAGAGACTTGTATATAAAACCTGGAGAGCAATTGCCAGTCTGCAACATCCACACTACAGGTGGACATATGCTTAAACCGGGATAAGCCTACTTTCTTCTGATTCCCGCCACTCTGTTTACACACAGGAAACTTGGGGTTTATCCTCTCCCTCCCACACTTTGCCAGGTAAACACAAGTGGAGCTGCTTGAGTTTCTTCACTTGACCTCTTACTAAACCTGTGCTATGACTGCATTCCTGTGTAGCCTGACTCACAAAGTGCCGGTTGTTGAGATCTTCAGGCAGATACGGTTTGGGTGGCTGTGAAGGGATTTATAAGCCTTAATAACTGGGGAGGAGCAAACTTGCAGTCATTTTCATGAAGGTCAAGGCTCACTTATTCCCTTGTTGAGATAAGTGGCTAATATATATCAGAAATAATTGGGCAGGTTTCCTTGTGGTTAGTAGACCATTAACAGAAGTGTAGAAGACTGTGTTGCCACGGCCTTGTGCTGTCTGTGGGAATAATGTCTGAGAGATGCACACTCATTTTCCCCTTTTGTATTTTTACAATTGCTTAGCTGTGCTCAACCATCATATCGAATATCAAAATGTCTTTTTGTACCTGTTCCCTCTGCCATGTTTTCCCTGCATGGTTCCTGCTGAAACTTTGTTTGTTCTCTTTCCTCTTCCATTCCTGTTAATTCATGGGGACGTGTATCATGAGTTATTTATTCTAGATTATTTCCCCACTTTCTTTTCTCTCTTCTTGAGTCTTTAATTATATCATTTCCTTCATTGAGGGTCCTAAAGTCTTCTGAACTATTTGCTAGTTTATAGCATCTCCAGCATTCTTTAAACTGCACCTCAATTGTGGGAAGATGTCAAGGACAGAACGCCACAAGATTCAAAGTAACAGAGTTTATTAGATTACAGAACTCAAAAATGCCCGTAAAACACAAGGGCCAGGCAGTTTTTGCCTTTAGGAGCAAAAAGGGGCAAAAGTAAATGTTCAAAAGATAAACCGGATTAAACCGGAGTTTAATCCGGGTAAAAACAAACTGCTTGCTTCAGCCTGGGTATAAACGAAACGAAAGCCAAGGAACAAAAGATACAAAGAATGCAACTAATTGGCAGCAGATTCCTCTCTGCTGCCAACACTGTGCTTAGAGTAACTTGCGTCGCTCCCCCACACACACAGCAGACAGGATCTCCAACACGAGTAAATCAGCCAAGGATTGTAGCAGTTGAGTAGACCAGTTCCGTTCCGTAGATCAAAGCCAGAAGCAGACGTTTGTAGTTTTTCCAAGTCCAAGAAGGGGGAGAAGACAAGCCGTGGTCAGTTCAGTCCGAGTTCTCAAAGCAGGAGATGGCGTCCGTCAAGAAGACGACGGAAGGTCAAGCTAATAAGAGTAAGCACAGGTTTGCACAAACAAATGCCCACACAATCCCTCCCGCCGTCTGACCCTGGATTCCAATCAACTTACGTCACAGCACAGGAAAGCACACAAGTCTTCAGGGAAGCGTCCCACACACACACGGATCCCAAGCGTTTGCCCAGATTACCTTGCCCAACGCAATTTGCAATTGCTCTCAAGCCCCATTTTATGCCAGTTACAAATCTTCATCACTGTCAGCTGTCCTCCTTAACCCGGGCGTTTCCTCATCACTTTCCTCGTCAGAGCTGGAACACCTCTGACTACGCCCAACAGCATCTCCAGCTGTGGATCCCGTCCCATCCCTCCAGCTAAACCATGGGTCTAATCCTGAAGGTCCCCATTCATCTTCTGTCCCATCATGGCCAGTGGCACCCACTTCCTCCCTTACCCGAGTCCAATCCATCTCATCCTCCTCTGAGCTAACCAGCCCCTCCTCCATTCTCTCCGTAAACCCTTCGAAAGACTCCTCGTCAGATGGTGCTGCAAATATGTCTCGCAGTCTTTTTCTCTCTCGCTCCTCGAGAGTATCTGACTCTCGAGGAGTCTTACGCCCACGTCTGTCAGTAACAGAGCCATGAGGCTCAATCATAACACTATCCCCTCTCACAAAGGCCTCCTCCCCCGATGGCGGAGAAGTGGCAGTGATACCCTCCGCTATAGCACCACGACGACTAGAGGTATCAAGTTTCAACAGCGAACGATGAAAGACTGGATGGACCTTTAAACTAGACGGTAAACGCAAACGAAACGCAACAGAAGAAATCTTTTTAACGATAGGAAAGGGACCCAAATACCGAGGCGCAAACTTTCCCCCAGCCTGTTTAATATGTTTGGAAGATAACCACACCAAATCCCCTTCTTCCAACTCCTCCCCTGCCTGCCTGTGGCGGTCAGCCTGAGTCTTCTGCGTTGCCTTAGCTTCCAACAGTAAGCGACGGGCAACATCATGCAATGCAGCCATTTCCGAAGAGCGGTACACAGGGTCCGAAGAGACCACATTGGTCGACGGCGCCACACCTCCCCGTGGGTGAAAACCATAAGTTAGCTCAAATGGCGTATGCTGACTAGACGTGTGCACCGCATTGTTGTAAGCAAATTCCGCCACCGGTAACCACTTTACCCAAGCCGTGGGTTGATCTAAACAAAAACAACGCAGATACTGCTCTAAGAGCCCATTAACCCGTTCCGACTGTCCATCCGTTTGCGGATGGAAAGCTGAAGACACGTTTAACTTAGTCCCCAAACACTCATGGAAGTGTTTCCAAAAGCGTGACACAAATTGCGGAGCCCTATCTGAAATAATCACCTCGGGTGCTCCGTGCAAACGATAGATGTGCTTTGTAAATAGTAAGGCCAACGTAGGGGCCGCCGGAATGGTTGAACAAGGAATAAAATGAGCCAGTTTACTAAATAAATCCACCACCACCCAAATACAAGTATAACCCCCAGACTTAGGCAAATCTGAAATAAAATCCATGGAAATGATTTGCCATGGCCTCTCCGGAACAGGTAAAGACGATAACAACCCTCTAGGGCGCCCAACAGGCGTCTTACTCTGCTGACAAACGGCGCAGCTGTCACAAAAGCGCAGAATGTCTTGCCGCATCTTTGGCCACCAGTAGCTCCTGGTGATAAGCTGTACGGTCTTGAACCTGCCAAAGTGCCCAGCCATGGGTTCGTCATGGTGGGCTCTAATCACCTCCAACCTGAGGGTCCCTACTGGTACGTAAACCTGCCCCCTACGCACCAATACCCCGTCTTGATCCTGGAGATGCGGCAGTATGGTACGGTTACCTGCAGAGAGCAGCATCAGTTGCTCCTGAGTCCACACATCATCCTTCTGAGCCTCAAGGATCTGGTCATGTAACCCAAGCTCATTATCTACAACACACAGAGAGGCAGTAGGCAAGATGGTCTGACATACTACCTGCTCATTGGTCTTAAATTCCGGCTTGCGGGATAAAGCATCGGCCCGCAAGTTTGCCTTCCCCTCCACGAACTGCACCTTGAAGTTAAACCTGGAGAAAAACAAAGCCCAGCGGATTTGACGCTGGTTTAACTTCTTTGCTGTTTGCAAGTGCTCTAAGTTCTTGTGATCAGATCTGACCACGATCTGGTGCCGTGCCCCTTCAAGCCAGTGCCGCCACACCTCAAACGCCACCTTAATCGCCAACAACTCCTTCTCCCATATGGTATAGTTCTGCTCGAAGGGTGTTAGTTGCCGCGAGTAAAATCCACAGGGACGCAAGGTCCCTGAGGAATCCTTCTGAGACAATACAGCCCCCAACGCGTAGCTAGAAGCGTCCGCTTCTACCACGAACGGTCTGTCAACATCAGGATGGGTTAGTATGTTGTCCGATTGAAAACTAGACTTTAGTTGTAGAAACGCCTCGTGAGCTTCCCGCCCCCACACAAATGGCTGTTTCTTGCGCAGAAGCTGCGTCAAAGGTACCGTGAGCTTTGCAAAATTCGGAATAAACTCCCGGTAGTAATTAGCGAAACCCAAGAACCTTTGTACATCCTTCTTAGTCTTCAGCTCCTGCCATGAGTTGACGGCGTCAACCTTATGTGGGTCCATTTTAAGTTCCCTACCTGACACTACATGACCTAGGAACTCCACTTCAGGCACATGAAAGACGCACTTGGAAGCCTTGGCGAAAAGCCCATTAGCCCGCAGTCGGTGCAGAACCTGCTTGACATGTTGACGATGTTCTTTCTCGTCCTTAGAAAAAATCAAGATATCATCCAAATAAATCACTAAAAATTGGTCAATTAGGTCCCTGAACACATCGTTCATGAACCTCTGGAATACCGCAGGAGCATTACAAAGCCCAAAAGGCATGACTCGGAACTCGTGGCATCCGAAACACGTGTTAAATGCCGTCTTCCATTCATCCCCTTCCCGTATACGGATTAAGTTATAGGCCCCCCGCAGGTCAAGCTTGGTAAAGACCTTAGCCCCTTGCACCCTTGATAACAGTTCCGAGATTAAAGGCAGCGGGTACCTATCCCGAATGGTGTATTTGTTTAGGATCCGATAATCGCAGACCAACCTAAGTTCCCCAGTCTTTTTGGCTACAAAGAATACCGGTGCCGCAGTTGGAGAACTAGATGGGCGAATAAACCCCTTGGCTAAATTTTCATCTAGAAACTCCCGCAAAGCTTGCCTTTCCGGTACAGTCAAGGCATACAGCCTCCCTGCTGGCAGTTTCGCACCTTCTGCCAACTTGATGGCGCAATCATATGGCCTGTGCGGTGGTAATTTGTCCGCTTCTCTTTTACAAAATACATCAGAGAACTCCCCATACTCAGCAGGCACTCCCTCCATATCAGAATGAGTAACATTTAGAGTGCAACAATCCTGCCTCTTTAAGATCACTTTACGTGTTGCCCAATCTACATGTGGGTTTACTACAGCTAGCCAATCCATCCCCAGGATCACATCATATCTAGGCAAGCTCGTAATATCCCACACAAACGTTCCCGTTACTCCCTGCACCTCCCACGTTACTGCTGAGGTCTCATGGTTAACCACCCCAGTCTCCAGCAGTCTCCCATCTGCTCCTTCCACCCACACGTCGCATGCCTTGCGCACTCTAGGAATGCCATGCTTCTTAGCAAACTCAATATCTACATAGGAGACCGTAGCCCCTGAGTCCAGCAGTGCCAAAGTAGAAACAAGTTCCCTACCCCCAACAGATAATGTAATGGGTACGAAAACATGCTTCCTCCCCTCAGTTGACTGCTTGAGGAGCCCTAGTGCGTTGGACTCACGTCGCACTAGGGCTGACCTTTTCCCGAAAGCTGGGAAGGTTTCACATTACAATTTTTGGCAAAATGCCCAGCATTCCCACAGTACAAACACAAGCCCAGCTGCCTCCTACGGCTCTTTTCCTCTGTAGACAGCTTTTTAAAGACCCCAAGCTCCATGGGCTCTTCCCCCATCACCACAGGTGCCCTGGTTACATGCATGGGTGGCGCACACATTGCTTTTGAGTGTTTACGAGCCTCGAACCTTGCGTCTAAACGCAGCACCTTAGCTACTAAGGCGTCCCAGCTTTCAGCCGGCTCCAAGCGTGCTAATTCATCCTGGAGCATATCACTTAACCCGGCAGTAAATAAAAGCATGAATGCATTTTCCCCCCAATCCAGCTGGTGGCGATACAGGTTAAACTTATTTAAGTAATCCAAAACAGTCCCCTTTCCCTGTTTCAACCGATACAGAGCCCACCCAGCGTTCTCCGTGCGGAGAGGATCCCCAAAAGTATCAGTTAACAACTTTTTGAAATTATTCAAATTGTCCTTGACTGGGTCATTTCCCAAAATTAAATTAGTGGCCCATTGTCCTGCGGGACCGGTCAACAAACTCAAAATAAAGGCCACCTTGCTAGTGTCTGTAGGAAAAGCATGAGCACTGAGCTGAGAAAAATAAAGCTCCACTTGTGCCAAAAAGGTTGGCAACTTGCACCTGGTTCCGTCAAAGCGTTCAGGAGTCAAAACATGTCCTTTCACAGCCTGAGCTGTTTGGATAACGGTAAAAGCCGTTTGCAATTGGTCTACTTTGGCCCTTAACTCATCCATCGTCTTCCTGACGGGTTTATTGCTGCAATAAACTTTTTATGGGCGTTGGGCAATCTGTCAAGGACAGAACGCCACAAGATTCAAAGTAACAGAGTTTATTAGATTACAGAACTCAAAAATGCCCGTAAAACACAAGGGCCAGGCAGTTTTTGCCTTTAGGAGCAAAAAGGGGCAAAAGTAAATGTTCAAAAGATAAACCGGATTAAACCGGAGTTTAATCCGGGTAAAAACAAACTGCTTGCTTCAGCCTGGGTATAAACGAAACGAAAGCCAAGGAACAAAAGATACAAAGAATGCAACTAATTGGCAGCAGATTCCTCTCTGCTGCCAACACTGTGCTTAGAGTAACTTGCGTCGCTCCCCCACACACACAGCAGACAGGATCTCCAACACGAGTAAATCAGCCAAGGATTGTAGCAGTTGAGTAGACCAGTTCCGTTCCGTAGATCAAAGCCAGAAGCAGACGTTTGTAGTTTTTCCAAGTCCAAGAAGGGGGAGAAGACAAGCCGTGGTCAGTTCAGTCCGAGTTCTCAAAGCAGGAGATGGCGTCCGTCAAGAAGACGACGGAAGGTCAAGCTAATAAGAGTAAGCACAGGTTTGCACAAACAAATGCCCACACAATCCCTCCCGCCGTCTGACCCTGGATTCCAATCAACTTACGTCACAGCACAGGAAAGCACACAAGTCTTCAGGGAAGCGTCCCACACACACACGGATCCCAAGCGTTTGCCCAGATTACCTTGCCCAACGCAATTTGCAATTGCTCTCAAGCCCCATTTTATGCCAGTTACAAATCTTCATCACTGTCAGCTGTCCTCCTTAACCCGGGCGTTTCCTCATCACTTTCCTCGTCAGAGCTGGAACACCTCTGACTACGCCCAACAGCATCTCCAGCTGTGGATCCCGTCCCATCCCTCCAGCTAAACCATGGGTCTAATCCTGAAGGTCCCCATTCATCTTCTGTCCCATCATGGCCAGTGGCACCCACTTCCTCCCTTACCCGAGTCCAATCCATCTCATCCTCCTCTGAGCTAACCAGCCCCTCCTCCATTCTCTCCGTAAACCCTTCGAAAGACTCCTCGTCAGATGGTGCTGCAAATATGTCTCGCAGTCTTTTTCTCTCTCGCTCCTCGAGAGTATCTGACTCTCGAGGAGTCTTACGCCCACGTCTGTCAGTAACAGAGCCATGAGGCTCAATCATAACAGAAGATTTCTGAAACGAAGAATCATTCTCAAGTCCAAAAAATAACCCATTATGAGAATTGTTTGAAGAAAGTATATATCCTTTTATACATATAAAAGGGATGGATTTATGGCCTTGCATAAAATACGTAGCCTGGAAAGTCCAAATCCAGATAATTATGGAAGAGTCAAATTTCTGTCTTAATTGAGAAGAGCCTGATGATTGGTTGCTGTGATTCTGCTCCTGGTCATAATTCCAGGGAAGCATTGTTGCTCAACCTTCATGCCTCTTGGCAGGCTGCTCACTAATTACTGAGAAAAGTTCGTGGCAACTGGTCAAAGAGTGCAAGTGGGTCATGGTAGAGTGGAAACTGAATGGAGGGAAAGGAGATCTGAGCAGGAGGGTTTCTAAGACTCGCTAAACTTGTTTCCAGGAGGATGGAAACAGATAAGAAGAGAGGTCCGTAGCCTTGTTTATTCTATGCAGGACTTCGCATATGGCCTTTAAAAAGCCCCTAAAAATAGTGTTTCAAGAGACAAAGTTGAGGAACGTCGCCCGGGGTGAAACGTCAGAACTCGTTGGACAGACCTGTGTCAGGACTGAATCACAAAACTGGTTGCCAGCAGGCAAGACTTTGCTCATCAGAAATGAACAAAATGCAGTTACATCAAATATCTTAAGACTTTTTTTTGGGGGGGGGGGGAATCTATTGGGTTTCCCCAGAACTGTTAAGTGTTTGGACAAGTTTTGAATCACATCATTTCCCCATATGAACACTTCAGAGGGAAGCTCCCACCTTAACACTCCACTGTTCATCCTTTCCTCTTCCTCAGCAATAACACTACAGACCCATTGGATTCTAGCTTTAATCTCTTTGACATTTAAAGCATTTTCAAAGTCTTTTGAGGAACCTGCTTAAAAAACCCCCCAATGACACTGATTGGCTATCCTTGCCATTGCAATATCCGATGGAAGGAAGCGATACCCATTTGGTTTAGACTGGAAGAAAACTACTGTAGACAATGATCCTGAGAAACTAAGGTTGATTTTTCTTAATAGTTCTGGATCTTTTTCTTTCCTTTAGCCTTTGAGTCAGGCCCTTTTGTCAAATTGCTGTCATACCTGAGCTGTTGGCTTTTCCTTTTGCACCATCAGCATGTCAGCACATTGCCAGGAATCTCTGTTGTGTTACTTTACTTGTATAGGTGAGGCTACATGGTTTAGACATGACACACCATACAGAGGTGTCCTCTACTTGTAATATATTTTCAGTATCATGTTGAAACTGGGACCAGTTATGCCTTTTAAAAAACGCCAGAGATTGATCAGTCGATGGATTGTTTCACAGTTTCTCTGGGTGTGTATAAATAGACATCCCAAATAGTCTCACCCTAATTTTTCCTCTTGCTTGATCAATATGGCTTTCCCCATCCTCTGAATGCATTTGGCAAGCACATAAGTTCAGTATCTATCCCTTCCCTTATCCAAAATGCTTGGGACCAGAAGTGTTCCGTATTTGGGATCCTCCCCCCACGATTTTGGAATACTTCCATGATCCATCATGAGATGCATTGGGGAGAGAGATTCAAGTCTAAACAGGAAAGTCATGTATCTTTCATAAGCACCTGATACACATAGCCTGAAGGGAATTTTATACACAATATTTTTAATAATTTTGTGCATGAGACAAAGTTAGTGTACATTGAAGTATCCGAAAGCAAAGGGGTCACTTTCTTAGACACCCATGTGGATTTTTTTTTTCCTGTCAGGAGCGACTTGAGAAACTGCAATTCACTTCTGGTGTGAGAGAACTGGCCGTTTGCAAGGATGTTGTCCAGGGGATGCTCGGATGTTTTGATGTTTTTAGGATCTTGTGGGAGACTTTTCTTATGTCCCTGCATGGAGCTGGAGCTGATAGAGAGAACTCATCCACACTTTCCCCGGGTTGGATTCGAACTAGCAACCTTCAGGTCTGCTACCAAACCTTCAAGTCATCAGTCCTGCCAGCACAAGGGTTTAACCCACTGCGCCACTGGTGGCTCCTACTCATGTGGATATTTTGGGGATATTTTGGGTTTTCACATTTCAGATAAGACCCGAATTTGCAAACAATTGGGGGGAAATACCCATGATCTCTCTGATTCCCTCCTTTGGGTTTCAAGAAAGACAGCATCCCTTTAAAATCTAAAAACTCTCATTTTATTTTATTGAAATACGAATTTTCCAAATCCCTTTTACATTTTAAAGCTTGATGAACTGGGAATCCATGGAAACTCTTGCTTATGGTAAATTAGCAGCATCCTATGCCATTCTTGCTGGTTGCTTCTTCTGGCCGTGGGAATGACTAGAGAATGGTTATTAGCATTTTGCTCCACTAGATACAACTGTCACTCTGGCTTCTCTCCCAACAAACCAAAGAGAGTATTGTTTGTGTTTGGTTTGTTTGTTGATTCCATTTCTGTATGGGAGAGAAGCAAACTAGACCAACAACTATGATAGACAAAACATAGAGCAAAGCTCCTTGAATTTGTTCAGCTGCAAGCAGGTACAATGGGACAGCAAACACCAGCATCCTGGTTGAGACCAAAATGTTCACAAAACCTTCACAGTTTTGAATTAAGTGAGCTTAGTGTGTGAATCAAGGTGAGGGAAGGTGTGTTTCACAGACACAATGTAGTTCTCAGGGCCCTTTTGTGGCCTGTCTGGACTCATGTCATACCCATGCGTCACAAAACACTCCTTTCTGCGGGGAGTGGTGATATTTTGCTGTTATGTGCTATTTTAGGCCTTTTATAAGTTAATTTTGGGCACTGTTATCTTTTTTCGATAGAGTTACAAGCTGAGTAGATGGAGGGAATGCCATGGATGTAGTGTATCTAGATTTTAGTAAGGCCTTCCTTCGACAAGGCCCCCCATGACCTTCTGGCAAGGAAACTAGTCAAATGTGGACTAGACAAAACTACGGTTAAGTGTATCTGTAATTAGTTAAGTGAATGAACCCAAAAGGTGCTCAATAATGTTTCCTCTTCATCCTGGAAAGAAGTGACAAGTGGCGTACCATCAGCAGGTTCTGTTTCTGTTCAACATCTTTGGTAATGACTTCGATGAAGGGTTAAAAGGCATGATCATCAAGTTTGCAGATGACACCAAATTGGGACGGATAGCTAATACTTCAGAAAACAGGAACAGAATTCAAAACAATTTTAACAGGTTAGAGAGATGATTAGCCAAAACTAACAAAATTAAGTTCAACAGGGACAAATGCAAGAGACTCCACTTAGGCAGAAAAAATGAAATGCAAAGATACAGAATGGGGGATGCCTGGCTCGACAGCAGTACATGTGAAAGGGATCTTGGAATCCTTGTGGACAGGAAGGTGAACATGAGTTAACAATGATGCAGCATCTAAAAAACCCAATGGGATTTTGACCTGCATAAATAGGAGTCTAATATCTAGATCCAGGGAAGTCATGCTACTCCTCTATTCTGCCTTGGTCAGACCACACCTGGAATCACACTGTCCAATTCTGTCTAGAGGAGGGTGACTAAAATGATCAAAGGTCTGGAGAACAAGCCCTATGAGGAGCGGCTTAAAGAGCTGGGCATGTTTAGCCTGCAGAAGAGAAGGATGAGAGGAGATATATTGAGGGCCATGTTTCAAGATGTGAGAGGAAGTTGTACGGAGGAGGGAGGGAGAATGAATTTCTAAGAAGGTCAACTAAAGTAATCACTTAGAATTTAGTTTAACTACCCTGGTCAAAAAGCTACCATTATTTACTGGCCTTGGTAATCCAATTCCTATAATGTGTAAGTGGTCACTTAGGGGATCTTCATAGAAGATGAGGCTAATGATGGATGATGGGGCTATCCATGGCTACTAGCTATAAGGATTTATACTCTCCTCAGTACTAGTCAGTACACCTTTGTGTATCTATTGTTGAGGAAATTGCAAGTACACTCCTCTGTTATGTCATGGACATAATTGAGGAATTAATTATAGTAATTATGAAGAGTCTAGGAACTGTGCTCTTTCTGTGTTTCCTTCTGAACCCCAGGTGCTATTTTGTATTTCCTTCTTCGCACTATTTAGAAAGAAACAGTGCCGGACTTTGACATGCCTTCTTTCTGCTTAAGCATGGCTCTCTTCTACATCCTTATCACCAGAAAGGGAAGCTGTCCTAAACTGAAACAAGAGTTGCTTCTCCCTTTCTTTGCTATAAATATAAATAGGTAGGACCTTTTGACTGGGCAGAGATTTGCATGGACTGTTTTGCAAGGCGAGGTGTTAGTGAGGGCGGGCGAGTAGAAGAACAGAGAAGAGAATTGTGCAAAGCAGTTTACTCTTTGGGGAGGATGCTGATTCCATAACACAAACTCATATTGCTCCTGGTTTTTCTGGTTCATGTAGGATGATGAGGTTTGTTGCATTTGAACATTGCTGTTGCTATGTCTAATCCCTTTGTCAGTATGTGAACCATGACAGCTATAAAAAAGCACAAGGCATCTTCTAATTTCTCATCAACTGTCCAACCCTTACCTTTTTGTTTATCATTTCTATCTACTTACATTAACTTGAAGAGGATGTACTGTACTCCCTTCTTATGTTTGCTATGTGGAGAACCTACCCATCTCATCTCACCTTGGAAATACGCTGCTTATGTAAATATAGTCCTCTGTTATGTCATTGATATAATTGAGGAATTGATGATATGTAAATCCAAGGAGCCTAGGAATTGTGCAGTAGCATTTCTTGAAGCTTCAGCAGGCAATCATGAAAGCAGGCAATCAATAACATAGTTCATTTTAAAAAGGTGTCAAGCCAAGTAGCATCCTGGCCCATTTAATATTTAACTTCTTCATCAACGTCATGGTGGACCATCTTCACAACATGGATTTCCACCTCCCAAAACTTGCAAGAAGACATATTTCCACCTTACTTTATGCAGATGATGCAGCTGTACTTTCAAGAACACCTACTGGCCTTAAAGAGCTCTGAGAGCCCTAACACAATACTGCAAAGCAGATCAGCTCCAACTTAATTATCATAAAACCAAAATCATGGCATTTTGCCAAAACAAAAACAAAAACCCAAGAGTTACACCTGGAGCATAGATGGACATAAAATCTGGTCTATGACCGTAATAAAGATTTTTGATTTGATTTGATAGTTTATTTAAAATAAAAAATCAGGTTTAATATATATCATGAAAAGAGTCTTGTTTTCTGTCTTTTTTCAATCTTGGGTCTCTGTATCACCTAAATATTTTTTCCCCCTAAAATTTCAACATTTCCGTGTTTCTGCTAAAAAGACAGTTGTTCCCTGGTTGAACTAGAATAATTGAGCTTTCTCTCACCTCAGAATTGTTTAAATAATAATAAAGATGATGGTGGTGGTGGTAATAGTAATCATTTTCTGTGTTTCCTTCTGAAGTCAGGATGCTATTTTGTTTCCACGAGAATTATTTCTTTTCTAGATAGAAAGTAAGAATAATAATGTTGCCTCTAGAAACATAATTTCTTGTTATTTTGCTCATGAGCCATCAAACTTGGGGAACACCATTGACTCATTTCCTTAATATAGTTCTAGTTTAAATAATTTAATTAAATGGAAAATGAGCTAAAAATACTCATTGTCTCCGCATTTGGCATATGCTTGTGTTATTAGCACCCTTTAATGCCACATGTGTAAATTGTAAGGAGAATATATGTTTCATCAGGTGATGAGTGCTGCAATTTGACACATCATGACAAGATTAAACAGCTTGCTAGTGTTGCACCGAATAATTTTAAATTGGCTACATTATACAATATAATGAGTATCTTGTTGCCTTCTTGAGTAGAAACAAAGTGCATGCAATTGTACTTCTGGAAGTTGTTACAACATTGCAAATTATTCAGAGCAGCCTTTGAAGAGGGAATAAGATCACAAATAGAAGAGTCAGGTGTTGGCATGTGCTATTTTGGATAATTGGGAGACTGATGGCACAGTTTGTGCATGTGCTAGTTATTTTCTCTCCCCTTTAGTTCTATTCAATGTAGAATGAGGATGGTTGACATTTCTCGGTCTGTGGCCAAATTACATTTGAGAGGGCAACTTCGAAAGGAGGCTGCAACCAATTTGAAAAGTGAGTTAGCATTCCTGAATTGCCTGCCTTGGGTCCAGAAAAAGAGATTGTTCAGGGATCAGTCTTCACAAAGACCTTGGACAAATAGTTGAGCTCAGTTTGTGGATTTAGAAATGATGCTTTGACAGTTCTAGGCAAGGAGGGTTTCTGGAAACATCTAAAACTGGCTTCAAGTCTTTTCAGTGCCTTCCTTGGTGTCTCTTCTTTATGTTTGTACTAGCGCTACTTTTGATGCATCTTTGGTTGAATTTTGTGCTTGGAACAGACTATCTTCTCTGTCATTGGAATTTCTTTCGCTGAACTGTGGACCTATTAACATAGGGTGCATCTGCACTATAGAATTAATGCAGTTTGAGCCCACTTTAACTGCTATGGCTCAAAGCAATGGCATCCTGGGATTTGTAGGTTGCTGAGGCACCAGCAGTATTTGGCAGAAGAAGCTAAAGACCCTGTAAAACGGTAACTCCTACAATCCCATAGCATTGAACCATAGAATCAGTTAAAACGACATCAAACTGCATTGATTCTGCAGCGTAGATGCACTCTTAGATGTTGGATGGTATGAAAGCTTGCCATGAAATGGGGCAGTTGGCTTTCGTTGAGCAGACCTCTTAGTAATTTGGCATCCGTGGGATATCGGCTGCCTGGCTGTCGCGGATGATTCGGCAGACGGGTTCAAGCTTGCCGCCTTTGGAAGATCTATTCACCTTCCTATCGTGCAGACAGGTGGGGTTTGCCTTTCATCATGAAGGTCATGTCTGGGTTTCTAACTGTCTGAAGCAGTTTTTTATGCTCTGAAGGAAAATATTGAGGAGCAGATTTGGAGGTTGGGTGTTAGAAATCTGGTGCTTCTGTGGTTATGTTCTAAGGAAGATTGATATGCAGGAATATAGAGCTGATGAGTGATATGAAGCAAAAGTATACGAAGACCTTTTGGTTTATTTAAAATATTATGACGCTTTTTAATGTGCCTTCAAAAGTGAGAACTAAAACACAATTTGAGATTGCATTGTACATTCTCTCAATTCACAGTCCTTCCCTTTTCTATGGAAGCAGGAAATTTAGCATCTCCTCTACTACACCATTAAGCCCAGAATACGGTCCACAAGCTTGCATATTTTTCCATCCAGAGGCCAGTGGAAAAGCAGGTTTCTTAGGGTTTGTTTAACTTGGAGTGTAACACATTTAAAGTTATGTTACACTCTTAGCAGCTGGAGGACATTAAGGCTGGCTTTCCATTAGTGGTGGTATTTCATTTCAACATTTCTTTCAGTCATGAATTATTGATCCCTCGACATTCTCAGATTGTTTCCCTTAGCGCTTGAAAGTCTTATTAAATACTACTTTAAAACGGAAACATTTTTTGGAAATTTAGAAAGTGAATACACATCTGGACTTGCATCCTTACAATTCTGTGGGACACTTTATCTATTGAAATAACTTGGATAATTGTGAACTGATCCCAGCCAAAGCTGTAAAATGAATCTGCGCAAACTCAATTGTACATTTTGATATATTTTGGGGGGATTTTAGTCTCTTGATAAGAATTCCATTGGTGTTTAATGTTAGTTGATGCACAGCAGTCCTCAGTAAGGAGATGCACAGTCAAGAAAACAACCAGTCTTGATTGTTTTGTCCTTGGGAAATTGTTTTGGGAAACAAACCAGATAGCATTCTAAACTTAAGCAACCTGATGCATCAGTTTTTAGTTGCAAAACTGCCAGCAAATAAGTCTCCCTCCTCAGACATCTTTGTGGAGTAAATCTGTCAGTAGGATGAAAATAAGTTTTGAATTGGATTGCAAGTTCACAATTGGCACAAGAGTCTCTAATGACATCAGTCAGCAAAGAAAGCTAGATCACTTGAAAGAGATTGCAAACGGTTTTACAAAGAAACATTTCAAGCAAGTAGTAACATACCAAAGTATACAAAACCTGACTATATTACTTACTAGCTTGGGTACCCGGCATTGCCTGGGTTATTTGAAAAAGTCAAATTTTAATTGTACAAAATGCATAAGGTTGTAGGTAAACTACAACTGACATCATGCCAGATTAAAAAAAAATCAACTGAGCTTACTGCCAGTTACTTTCCAATAAATATCTAAAGTTATTTCAAGTTTTGTTTTTTGCTATATTCTTCTTTATGCCATGGATTTTTTATTATAGCATCTCCTACTGTAATTTCAGGATAATTTCCTCATATTTTCCCTGTTGACAAATGAGTCTTGTCAATGTTACTGGCTTCACTTTGATATTTGTAGTGGCTTACAGTCTTTTAACACACCAGAAGATGATTTCTGGTCCAAGCAAAAAGCAGTTAATTCAAGATAATTCGGAGTTTCCTAATTTTCCAAAGAAACCATGAATCATCCTTTTTTTCTACTTGTTGGGAGGAATGATGGTATCGACTAGATAAGGTGCCAAAAACCTTTGGGATTTTATAGTGAGTGTTTGAAAAATACTGTCCAATGGATCAGAGTTCGATTTTTTTTGTTAGATTAACAGCTTTATATAAAAAATGCATAAATAAAAGAACAATTGGTTGAAACTGGAAAATAGGTTAAGTACACTGAGAAAGAGCAAAACTACTTATTTTCCCGAGAAAATGTAGATTTTTGCTGATAGGTGAGCATTTCATTCACTAACTTACACAGAAATCTATAAATTAAGTGTAAATACAAAGTTGTCCGGTTACTATAGACGCACTAGTAATACAGGATAGAATAATAATAACAAACTGATTATTATAATTCAGGAACGTACGTATGACTAGTGAGCATTTCATTCAACCATGTGCTTTTCCTCTTCGTTCCAGCCATTCTGTGCCTTTACTACACCCAAAGGCCCTGTCCTTCCGCAGATGCAAATGCACCAGACGTTGGAGGCCATGGCCAAGCCGGCAGAGGAAGAGCCCACCCCCAAAGCCAGAGAGCTGTGCCACGAATGTGGGCAGGTGCACCTGCTGCCTGACAACCACCTTTACAACTTCCAGGATGAGGTGGATGACGACCTCACCTGCCACATTTGCCTCCAGCCTTTGCTGCAGCCCATGGACACCCCATGTGGACACACGTACTGCTTCAAGTGCCTCGAGAACTTCATGCAGGAGTACAGCTTCTGCCCTATGGACCGGAAGAAGCTGTCTTTCCAGCATTGCCGGAGGTCCAGCCTTCTTGTCAGGAATCTGCTGGACAAGCTCATGGTCCTTTGTCCTTTTCAAGATGACTGTAAGGAAACGATGCAGCGCTGCGAGTTGGAGGCTCACCTGCACAACAGGTGGGTATAGGCTGATGACAAAGCCAGGGGGGAAGATATTTACTGTTTTCTCTGTTTCACTTGCATGATATTCTCTGTGTCACAAAAAATAGCTATTTTATTTTATTTTTGGCCTGGTCTCCTTTCACTCTGATCCAACACTGTATAGTAGTTTGAGTGTTGGAATAATAATAATAATAATAATAATAATAATAATAATAATAATAATAATGAGGATGATGATATTTGTTACCGGCCTCTCCTGAGGTGGGGTACAACAAAGTCATAGAATCATAGAATAATAGAGTTGGAAGAGATCACATGGGCCATCTAGTCCAACCCCTTGTCATGCAGGAAAAGTACAATCAAAGCAGCCCTGACAGATGGCCATCCAGCCCCTGTTTAAAGGCTTCCAAGGAAGGATCTTCCACCACGCTCCACCACAAGTCAAAACATATCAACATAAAATGCATACAATAAAATACATATATCAAAACATACCATTGTTAAAAACATACACCAAATATCAACATAAAGCAGTGATAGGATTAGGACTCTGGAGTACCAGAGTTTAAATCTGTACTCAGACATTAAAGCCCACTGTGTGACCATGAGTGAGTCACATGCTCTCACCTAAAAGGAAGGCCATTGCAAACCTTCTAGGAAGAAATTGTGTCAAGAAAACGCTGCATTAGTTTTGCTATAAGTCAGAGTTGACTTGTAAGCACCTTGCAACAAAATATTGATTTATTTATGACAGCATTTCTACCCCGCCCTTTTCACTCCCGAAGGGGGACTCAGGGCAGCTTACAAATATAAAACACGAGTATAAAACAATTCTAATACAATACATTGCAATTTAAATTATTCACAAAGTTATACATATCATATATAATATACATTAGCGAAAATGTATATAGTAAGTATGTCACTAATGACATAGGGAAATTGAACGGCATCCTGGTTTAAAAAAAACTATTTCTTTCCATTTTCACCATCTTATAATCTTCCTTTGTAGCCCTTTGTTTTTTTAAAAAAGCAGTTGTGTTATATTAGTAATGTATAAATTCAATGATCCCATCAGAGAATGTATTTATTTATAGAAATGTATTGAGGATATGGGCATAAAGGCTTTGCCCCCTCCAAATAAGAATTCAGCTCAGGTGACTCAAACACAAAACAAAGAAGAGAAAGAGCTGATATTTCTATAGACTATAAATGCGTGCGTAGCTGTATTGGCCGTAATACAAATTCCAAAGTCCATGTTGTTGTAATACCTTCATTAGGTCAACCAGAAAGGCAAAAAGGCTGGATAGTAAGTCAGATGATTTCTCCTTCTTTCTGATCTGACAGGAGTTTCCTTACATCTTTGATTATTTGTTGATATGAGTGTGTTTGGAGAAACCTAGATGAGGGTCTGTGTGAGTCACTCACATTTTTGTCTCTTGTTGGAAAATGTTTCTGCCTATTTACCTGGCTCAAGTTCTAGTATGACGGCACTTGAACGTCTAGTTACATATTAATCTTAGGAAGAAACAGGAACCAAATAGAAACGAGCATTGTGGGGGATAGGAATGGGAGAATCTGCCTGGAAAACAATCAGGGAAAATAGGTCTTGAAAGGACCCAGTAATTCATATCTACCTTGACTTTTTTATTTTGGCTATTTATTGACTTAGTTGAAAATGTCTTTTTTCAGCCAAGCAGGAAATCACTGTTATATAGGTTTGGCAGAAACAATTTTAAAACACACATGGCACTTTTGCAACATTTTTTCAACTTTGAGTCTTAAGACCACCCATGTATCTAATTTTGCCCTTATCATTCAGACCTTTGTAGATCCCAGTGTTTGTACATGCATTAAGAAAGCATATATTGTAAAGAAGAATTGGCAAATACCCTAACAAGACATTTCCTTTTCTCTGTTCCTATGTTTATGAAACCAATAGCTTTATCAGAATTGATAGTGGAGTTTGTGCATGAGAAAATTAAATATTATCACCTCGCCAGCTCCAGCTCCACACGGGGACATGAGAGAAGCCTCCCACAAGGATGGTAAAAACATCAAAACATCCGGGCATCTCCTGGTCAACGTCCCTGCAGATGACCAATTCTCTCACACCGAAAATGACTTGCAGTTTCTCAAGTTGCTCCTGACATGAAGAAAAAAAAATGAAACTCTGCTATACATATATGTACATTTTTGTGCACTGGCATATCTTTGTCCCTAACAGCTCAAAAAGATATTTAGGATATTTAGGATATCAATTGAGAAACGTAATTCCCTTGTATGAATGCCATTTCCCCAAAACGTTTGACTCTTAACAGTCATGCTTTTTACCAAGAGGCTATGGCATCATTTTCAAAGAGGTTATGACTTCTAACAAGGTCATGCCTTTCCAAAGATCATAAAATCTCCAAAAGTTTATGGAGATTTCCATTTTCCAACAAAATAAAGTTTGCATTAAGGAGGATGTGCGTGTTCTGTGTTTCACTGGGCTTTTTTTAACTCTTTCACTATGGATTTACTCAACGATGTGTGTCTTACCAGTTGAACTTGCAAATCAAGCATGGGTTAGCCTTCCAGTTTCGGACACAAAGGAAATACCTTTCACTGCATGAGGAAGCACCTCCTCTAAAAACCTGATAGATTTATGGACTAATTTGATCCGGAGAGGTCTTGCAGTCCATCACTGAGTCCTCACATGTGGCCATTGTATTCCATTTGCCTTCTCATGCAGGTGCCCTGGCTTCAAGAAGTACAAAGCCCAGTTGGAAAGGAAGAAGAACCCTCGCTGCAGACTGAAGGGAGACTCTCTCTCCCGGTTGGAAGCAAATACCCCAAAAGAACCCGAAATATCGAATGGAGTGTCAGTCCCAGTGGCTGGAAGTGCCATAGCTGCGGTGGGATCTCCAGAGACACCGGACCCGGGTCTGGTCAATCCAGCCTTTGACGGGAGTGAAGAAGGTAGCACTTTTTCTCTCAAACTGAACTTTGCATTCAAGAGAAAGCACATCTCGGTGAAGAACACATCACAAAAAGTACACAAGTTTGCAGAAATTATACTGAGGTTTCCCTCTGCCTCCTAAAATAATTGTATGGAGTTGTGTAAAAACAATCCCCAAAGGCTTTAAAGATAAGCCATTTGATGACAAAATTGGCACCAGTTTTCAGGCCAGTTGGGGAGCTATGATGCCATAGAAGAGAAGGTCTTCTCCCATGGCATCATCCCACAATGCATTGTTCCCACTGGTGTGACACACAGGATCTCCTCTCTGCCCCTAGAAGACCAAAGTATGGTATATGTTTTAGGTCTGATATCACAGCTTGCATTTTGTATTTAATTTTAGTTATTAAGTCATAATTTGTTTTTATATGTTGGATTGTCATTTTTCGTTGTTATGGGTATATTGTTGTTGTGTTCGGGCATTGAATGTTTGCCTTTTGTGTTTGGAATCCGCCCTGAGTACGTCCAGGAAGATAGGGCAGAATATAAATAAATTATTATTATTATTATTATATGTAGGGATCACAGATCCAGGTTTGAAGCGGTTTAGGGCTTTGAATGTCTTCCCCAAAATGTTGAATTGATTCAGGAAGGTTATTGTCATCCAGTGTTGTGTAAGATGGGGTACAAATTGGGATATTAATTTCTGGAACATGGCCATACAACCCAGAAAATGCACAACAACCCTGGGCTGTTAATATTTTTATAAAAAAGAAATAATACAGTAATTCAATCTGGTTGGCATTTGTATTCTCTGTGCTTGGGAACAACTGAGAATTTCAAGGAACAAAAGGAAAAATATCAAGCATTTCAGTTGGTTTCTCATAGTCTCTAGTTTGGCATCAGTGTAATAATACATTATATCCTCTGGCACTTTAGAAGTCAAAAACTGAGATGTTTCGGCTCCTTTTTTCCCATGCCAGATTTGCCCCAAAGAGCCAGTCTTATAGCAGAGACGAATGCCATTGAAATTCTCAGAGAAGACCCCGCGGAAGAGCTTGGGATGCGGATCGTTGGAGGTAAAGACACCCCTCTTGGCAACATCGTCGTGCAGGAAGTCCTTCCGGATTCAGTTGTTGCTGCAGATGGAAAAATAGCCCCTGGAGACCACATCCTGGAGGTAAGCATGCGATAATGCAAAGGTCTAGGATGAAATTGACTAACTAACCAAGGATTGAGCTGATTAATCAGTTGCAAACTTTGAAGTCCCTACTCAGATGTTCTGCATTGCAAGAAGGCAGAGATAAATCTTCTGCAGGAAGCACTTCTGATTAGCTATGTTTTTTCCACTTTTCCAAGGTGAATGGGGTCAACATCAGCACTGTGACTCACTGCCAGGCTGTCTCCTTTCTCCGCCAGCCCTGTGCTGTGCTCCACCTTATAGTTCTGCAAGAAAAAGGGTTTATCAGCAGGACTGGGCCTCCGGATTCGAATCTGACTGCAAACCAAGAAGTGATACACGTTACCCTTATTAAGAGGGACCGCACTGAGCCTCTTGGCATCAAACTGATCAGAAAAACAGATGAGTCTGGGATTTTTATCCTCGATCTACTAGATGGAGGTTTGGCGGCCAAAAACGGGAAACTGAAGCAGAACGATAAAGTCCTTTCAATAAATGGCCAAGATCTCCGCCAGGGAACCCCTGAAGCCGCTGCACAGATAATCCAGGTAACTTTATGGAGTATATCAGTGCATCTTGCGTTATTTGATGTGGGGGACAAGAAGGGCTTTCCCCCTTAATGTTCCAGGCATTTGCATTATATTTTATAATTCAGTATAAATAGCTCAGCCATAAGTTTTATGTTGCCACAGACAGAGAGGATTTTTTTTCCTCTCTAGACAAAAGGGTACTTTTTTTTTTAGAATTATGATCTTTGGAAAGGCATGACCTTGTTAGAAATCATAACCTTTTGGGAAATGGAAATCTCCATAACCTTGTGGAAAATGGCATTCACCATCATTTTGGGAAAAGCAGGAATCTCCCAGAGAAGCGTTAAAAACTCACTTGAGTCAACCTTCTCCTTAGTGTTAAATATCCACTAATATTCATGCAAGGTGATTAGGTTTCTCAGTTGTTAAACTGATATACCTAGATACTTCTTTGAACTGTTAGGGACAAAGATATGCCAATGCACAAAACACACACACACACATATATAAGCGTTTCATAAGTGTTCTTTTCGGTTTCCCAAAACCTCTGCTCTCCCTGAAAACATTTTGGTTTAAATCATGTTCTCAAGAAACCAAAAAATAAGTAGACTTCTTCAAAAGTAACATAGTTGATTTACTCACAAACTTGATGTATTCAGCATACAGGTACATTGCATATCAATCCAGCTACAGATAGGATTTGAAGTAGTTTCTCTGTGTAGATAACAGAGCATCTTTCTTATAATCTTAACAGTCCATAGTCTAAAGCATCTCTCTGTTCTGAGAGTTGAATAAAGTCTCTGTCTAGTCTGAAGTCCAGTGGAGACTGAGATCTAAAATAGAATCTGAGTCCTAAACAGTCCCAGTTCTAATCACATGGTTTGCAGCGTCTCCCACAACATAGAGTTAAGGAAAACTGCATACCAATATATACATAGACAATACAGTAAATAATCTGAATTATACACACACAAATAACTAGTGGAGGCTTAAGAAGGTGTCTATTTCCAACACTTTTTCGATCAGTGGATTTGCAACCCATTTTTGGATTCAGTTTTTCAGCTGCACTGGACATTTGGGATATCATGTAAAAGTCAGGTCAGTGGCAAAAAAAAAAACCCGGACAGATGCCACACCAGTTTCAGTAAGATATTAAATTTTCTTCTTCTGGGAACATTGAAACTCTAAGCCATGCATGGGCAAACATTGACCTTCCAGGTGTTTTGGACTTCAACTCTCACAATTCCTAACAGCTGGTAGCTTGCCCATGCTGTATAAGCACATGTGATTTCAAAGTTGCCTGTTTTGAAATGCCATTTAAAGCTTCTGTTGCTTGGCTTTTCCCACAGATTAGTGAAGCGAGAGTTAACTTTGTGGTCCTCCGTCGGCCCGGTGTGCAGCTTACAGATGTGATGGAGGACAGCAGCGCATCCAATGCCAGCAGTAGCAGCAGCAGCAGCAATGGGGGAAGCCCTGTGCCCCATCGCAGGAAGCCTCACCAGAGGCACTTTCGACGAAAATCCAGCTATCAAAAGGTATATGTTTACCTCAGGTTAAGAAGGAAGTCAACACAAGGCTCCTTACGTTTATCAATAGCAATTAAGAAGAGTCAACATCTTCCAGGAACTGGGGAAGCCAGGATGTTTCACTCTGGAAAAGCATCTATCATTCATTTACAACTTTGGGACAACATCAGCAGAGTAGTCCTATAAAAGGCTCAAGCTAATCATTTTCAAATGTGACAGACAGCTGTGTTCACCCGCCATGCTCTATTGAGACAGATGGTGTAACTTGGAGTGTTAGATCTGCTATGGGAAAACAGGATTCTGGTCACTTGCGTCCTTTTCTCAAGGGAAGAGAAAGGAGTGTGATTTTGGAGTCATTATACGTTTTCATAGGAGCCTCTGGTGGCACAGCAGATTAAACCACTGAGCTGCTGAATTTGCTGATTGAAAGGTTGCCAGGTTTGAATCCGGGGAGCGGAGTGAGCTCCTGCTATTAGCCCCAGCTTCTGCCAGCCTAGCAGTTTGAAAACATCCAAATCTGTAGATCAATAGGTACCGCTCCGGCGGAAAGGTAACGGCGCTCCATGCATTCATGCCAGCCACATGACCTTGGAGGTGTCTACGGACAACGCCGGCTCTTCGGCTTAGAAATTGAGATGAGCACCAACGCCCAGAGTTGGACACGTCTGGACTTAATGTCAGGGGAAAACTTTTACCTTTACCTATAAGTTTTCAGGGAGATCTGATCCTTGGCATTGTTCTTAGAGAAAAAGGATGCATTTTGGTGTTTAGAAGTTTTGGAAATATTGGAAAAGTGGCAGATTTGCAAGGAAGCATTCTGGCCTAAGAGATGTTCTTCTGCAGGAGACAGCGGGAGGAATGGTGATGTATGAATGAGGATGAATATATGTGTATGTGTAATGTGAATGCTGTGTAAAAATGTAATTCCTCTTTATTTGTTAGCCGATGTAACTGTAGGTTGTTTGTGGATTCAATATAGTTACATAGAATCTGTATGTCCTTTGTGTTGTTGTTCTTCTGTATGTTGTTCTTTGTGTAAAAGTATAAAAACCGATATACCCTATCACACTTGAATTGCAATAAAAAGAACCTTTGTTTAAAAGGTTTCATGACATAGAGAATATGTGATCAATGCACCATCTGTTACTCCTTTCCCCCCCCCCCCCCCCATTTTAGGCGCTCCTTCAAGGATACACCAACCAAGAGAAAACAGTGACTATTAAAAAGGAGCCAAAAGAATCCCTCGGAATAACGATTGGAGGCGGAAGGGAGGCTAAAAATAAGCTCCCCATTTATGTGACTAGTGTGCAGCCCGTTGGGTGCCTCTTCAGGGATGGAAGGATTAAGAAAGGTAAGTGCTTTGGGCACAAGGAGTTTTTCTCCCCGGCCTGGGCTCCTGCAAATACACCCAAACATTCTTTTGGTGGGATTTTTTTCTCGGAAAATTGTCTCCAAATGCCAGGAACGATTTTGACATGTTTAAAATTCCTGTGTTCAAGCCCAGGAGAGTCTTAGGCAAATCAGCTCCTGTTTCCAGTTTGCTTCCTGTTTCTGGAAAGCTTGCCCTGGGTATGAAATGGAAATACGGCAAAATTGACTTCCATCACTGTTTTTTTTAGGTATAATACTGTCGTGTGTGTGTGTGTATGTATACACACACACACACACACACACACACACACACACACACCACTTCTCAACATAGTCGCCATTCAAGTCTAGGCACTTATAGCGATGAATGAGCTTTACAACTCCTTTCCCACAAAACTTTGTCGCTTGCGTCCTCAACCAGCCGGTCACCCCTTCCCGCAGCTGCACAGAGTTGCCAAAACGCTGCGTTGCCAGCCACGCTCCCATTGTTGGAAACAAGTGGTTGAGGAAGCAAGCGGCAGAGTTTTGTGGGGAAGGAGTTGCAAAGTTCATTCATCGCTATGATAAGTGCCTAGATTTGAATGGCAACTATGTTGAGAAGTGGTATTTGGGTGTGGCTTTCAACTTCATATGATAAATGTTTTCTCCTATACTTTATTAATTTTTAATTCCAAAACGTAATCTACTTTCTGGATAACCCTCGTATATGAATAGTATTGTAGCCAGTGTTTTGGTGAGAAACGGGGCTGCTTTCCATGTCCTTTGGCCCCCAACCCTGACGTAGAAGGTCCTTATTTGGCCCCGAGGCAGCCTTGAGAGAGGAGTTGGTTGTGTGGCAACTTAATGAAACAACTAGTCCAAATACAGAAGTACACTTTTGAAATTTTTAAAAAAAAGGTTACTACCTGTCTTTCTTAATTTGTGCAACAGGAGATATACTTTTAAGCATAAACAACATTGATTTGACTCATCTGAGCTACAACGAAGCCGTCTCTGCTCTGAAATCAAATGCCGCATTGCCTTTAGTGACGCTGAAAGCCCTGGAAATTGGGCTGCCAGAGAAGGAGTCTCCCGAGGTGCCCGAAATCAGGGAAAATGGGTTAAGTTGGGCTCCTCTCTGGACCATGTGGCTTGGATTGCCTAGGTAAGGATTTGCTTGGTGTCCCTGTAGGTTGGTTAGTGGCTTGAGGTCATATAGAAGGATGATTTTTCCTTGTGATAAATGGACAAAACTTAGTCTAGCGCTTTTACCCTGTACATGGAGGAAGACTGAAACTATGGATCTAAGACTATGCGTCCCTCCATCTCTGTCCTCAACCATTCCAGGCTACACTCAAATCTTTTGTTCTGCCATAAACTAGAGAAGGTAGATCTGTTGTTGAAGGCTTTCATGGCCAGAATCACTGGTTGCTGTGAGTTTTCTGGGCTGTCTATTGGAAACTAGGCAAGTGGGGTTTATAACTCTGTGGGGCATCCAGGTGGGAGAAAATACTCTTGTCTGTGAGAGGCAAGTGTAGATGTTGCAGCTGGCCACCTTGATTAGCATTGAATAGCATTGAACTTGAAATCATATCTACCTTCATTGGGTTGCTGTGACTTTTCCCGGCTGTTTGGTCATATTCCAGAAGCATCCTCTCTCGTCATTTCACCCACATCTATGGCAGGCATCCTCAGAGGTTGTGAGGTCTGTTGGAAACGAGGAAAGTGGGGTTTATATATCTGTGGAATAATGTCCAGGGTGGGAGAAAGAATTCTTGTTTGCTTGAAACAAGTGTGAATGTAGCCATTGGCCACTTTGATTAGCATTGAATAACCTTGCAGCTTCAAGGCCTGACTGCTTCCTGCCTGGGGGAATCCTTTGTTCAAAGGTGTTAGCTGGCCCTGAACGTTTCATGTATGGAATTTCTGAGTTTTCTGCGTGTTGTTCTTTATTTACTGTCCTGATTTTAGAGGTTTTTTTTAAACGTTGGTATCCAGATTTGCTTCATTTTCCTCCTTTCTGTTGAAATTGTCCACATGCTAAGAGGAGTCAGCCACAGCAGAGCACTTGATGACCCAACCTGGGCACAACATATTATCTGAGAACAGAGAAATGCTGGACCATTCCAAGAATAATCATGTCAGACTACACAAAGAAGCCATTGAAATCCACAAGCATGTGGACAATTTCAACAGAAAGGAGGACAACATGAAAACCAGTATTAAAAAACTCTAAATCAAGACAGTAAATATAGAACAACATTAAAAGACATGAAATAATCAGGGCCAGTTAACACCTCCCAACAAAGGATTCTCCCAGGCAGGAAGCAACCAGACCTTGAAGCTACAAGGCTGCTCAGTGCTAATCAAGGTGGCCAATGGCAACATTCACACTTGTCTCAAGCAGACAAGAATTCTTTCTCCCACCCTGGACATTATTCCAAAGATATATAAACCTCCCTTGCCTAGTTTCCAACAGACCTCACAACCTCTGAGGATGCCTGCCATAGACGTGGGCAAAATGTCAGGAGGGAATGCTTCTGGAACATGGCCATATATCCTGGAAAACTCACAGCAATCCAATGAAGGTAGATGTGATTTCAAACGAGTCCTTGGCTTCTTATTTGCCTATGTAGCTAAACCGAGTTAACACTAAGAAGGGAATGATAAATCACTTTGTGGAGGAGGATGGGCGTAAGCAAACTCCATAGTGTAGAATGGCAGCAGTTATAGAATATTGAAATTTGGGGGAAAGAGCAACATTTGCTGCCTGTTTTGCGTGGGAAGTCTGTTTTTTCTGGTGTGTATGTAGTGACTTTGCCCCCTTTTCAGTGCTCAGTTCTAGTGTGTGTTGTGTTTATCTTGCTTTTTTGTTTATACACAACACAACGGACACAGAGCACCTTATGTCTTAATACCAACCCACTCCACAAAGAAAGGTCCCAGTGTGCGCATGTTTGACCAGTGAGAGCAACGCTGCCTTTTCTGAGATGTTTGCCTTCCATCAAAGGACCTGAGTACTGACTGGAGTCTTTGTTTCCTGAGACACGATAGTTTAAAACCAGAATTTTGATCCCAAGGTAGCAGGGCGGCCGTTAGAAATGAACTCACAACTGTATCGCTTTCAAGGGGTAACCCTGGCCTGCCATTTGCGACTGAGCTTCTCAAAGGCTTCAGTGTTCCTTCCTTCTTCCTGTCTAAAAATCAAGATTTAATTCACCTTCAGCACAAAAGCTGGGAGCTGGCATGCCTTGTTCCGTATCACTTTCTTTTCTGAGAATTGTGCTCAGGCACGGAAGATTGGTTTCTTGGGGGCCCAAATGCAAGCTAAGCTCAAAGTCAGAAGAAAAGCCAAGCTAAACGGAGAGCAGAGGACAGAGTTTCTGTATATGAATAGTGGATCTTATAGTCTCCTTCCCCTCAACCTGCTTTCTGTGCCTTGGATGTCCCCAAGAGTCTGCTGTGTGGTTTATTTTCCTTCTGTTAATATTTATATTGGGTTGCTGTAAGTTTTCGGCTGTATGGCCATGTTCCAGAAGCATTCTCTTCTAACGTTTCGCCCACATCTATGGGAGGCATCCTCAGAGGTTGTGAGGTTTGTTGGAAACTAAAGAAGTGAAGTTTATATATCTGTGGAATAATGTCCAGAGTGGGAGAAAGAACTCTTGTCTGTTGGAGGCAAGTGTGAATGTTGCAGTTAATCACCTTGATTAGCATTGAAATGCCTTGCAGCTTCAAAGCCTGGTTGATTCCTGTCTGGGGGAATCCTTTGTTAGGTGTTAGCTGGCCATGATTGTTTGAGAACACAGAAATGCTGGCCCACTCTAACAATCACCATGCCAGACTACACAGAGAAGCTATTGAAATCCACAAGCATATGGACAATTTCAACAGAAAAGAAGAAACCATGAAAATGAACTAAATCTCGCTACCAGTATTTTTTTAAAAACTAAATCCTTGGTTGGCCAGTTTGAATAGCAATGAATAGTCTCGGTGTGGCAGGTATAAATGCTGCAATCAGGCACCTTGATTAGCATTTAATGGCCTTGCAGCTTCAAAGCCAGGCTGCATCCTGCCTGGGGGAATCCTTTGTTGGGAGGTGTTAGCTGGTCCTGTTTCATGTCTGAAATTCCCGTTTTCAAAGTGTTGTTGCTTATTTACTGTCCTGACTTTAGAATTTTTAAATTCACAGTTGCTTCAAACAGACAAAGAGTTCTTTCTCCCACCCTGGAGTTTCTACAGATATATAAACCCTGCTTGCCTAGTTTCCAACAGACCTCAAAACCTCTGAGAATGCCTTTCATAGATGTGTCCGAAACATCAGGAGAGAGTGCTTCAGGAACATGACCATACAGCCCAAAAAACTCACAGCAAACCCAGTGATTCCGGCCATGAAAGCCCTTGACAATACAATATTTATATTACTTTCTATAGCGATTTTAATCTATTTTGTAAATAACACCGAGTTAAAATTAAGGTAATGGATACATGTTGTCAACCAATGACGTTTGTAAGAGGTGGCTCATTCTGACTGAGAAACATCTAGCGATTTTGGTTAAAGGTTCCATTTTTTTCATGTTTGGGAGACAAGATAATCAAGTGGCTAATAAATGTCTCCATGTAAATGGTTATCAATATTATTATTATAGCTTGGCATGGGTAGTTCTTCCTGGAAGATGAAGAACTCTTTCTGAACGGCTGGTGTTTTGTGTTTCAGCCACTTGCATTGCTGTCAGGATATTGTCCTGCATAAAAGCAACTCTGAGAGTTGGGGATTCAGCATCGTAGGTGGATTTGAAGAAAACAAAGGCAGCAATCCGTTCTTCATTAAAACCATTGTGCCTGGGACACCTGCCTTCTGGGATCGAAGACTGAAGTATGTACGCCCCGGGCTTCTGTTATTTTTACCTTCTTACTGAAATCCCTAAGTCAGACAGGGTTGTTTGGATCTTGTTAATGCCTTAGGCATGTTTGGGACATATTTGCATCCACTTATTTAGCTGGTGGCACATTAGGCTAGCCATTGATGTGCCACTGTTGAGGATTGTTGTTCAATACAATGATCAATCAACACATGAGGAGCCCCCGGTGGCATAGTGGATTAAAGCCATGTGACTTGAAGGTTGGGTTGCTGACCTGAAAGCTGCCAGGTTTGAATCCCACCTGGGGAGAGCGTGGATGAGCTCCCTCTATCAGCTTCAGCTCCATGCGGGGACATGAGAGAAGCCTCCCACAAGGATGGTAAAAACATCAAAACATCCAGGCATCCCCTGGGCAATGTCCTTGCAGACAATTCTCTCACACCAGAAGCGACTTGCAGTTTCTCAAATCGCTCCTGACATGAAAAAATAAATAAATCAACCAACACATGACTCTAATGGAGATAGGTTCCACCTCATTTCAGTGCAGGATCTTGCTTGGAAGAAAGCTTGGCTAGAACAAGTTTATGTTGGATAAGTGAGACTCTACTATATATAATATTCTATATACTTATAATATTGGTAATAATATTATAATGTAATACAATATTATACTAATAAGAATAT
Organism: Anolis carolinensis; assembly: GCF_035594765.1. Taxonomy (NCBI): domain Eukaryota; kingdom Metazoa; phylum Chordata; class Lepidosauria; order Squamata; family Anolidae; genus Anolis; species Anolis carolinensis. Next base: position 21,782,032 of record NW_026943823.1, read on the forward strand.
AATAATAGTAATTATATATTATATATTAAGTGTAATATTACTAATAATATTACCATATAATGATATAGTACAATATAGTAATTTAATGCTTATATTGTGCTACGCTAATAATATATTGTATTTACATTAGATTTGTAAGCCGCTCTGAGTCCCCTTCAGGGTGAGAAGAGCAGGATATAAATGTAGTTAATAAATAATAATAATAATAATAAATAAATAAATAGAACAGTGAATCATGGTGGGTGGGTGGGTTGGGGGGGGGGTGCATTAGGCCAGGGTTTCTTAAAAGTTTCCACTTGGGACCTCTTTCCACCCAATAAATTATTACATGACCCAGCCATATATGTTTATAAAATCGGTATAAAAATCAAACATTTACTGATAACAAAATCAGAATGGGCAAGGCTTGTTACACATGCCAATTTTCCATTTTTATGAAGCGCCTCTGCAGAGTCCGTTGCAAAAAAATTTGTGTAAATTCCTAAAACAGCCTCTAAGTGGCATTCAGAAAACTTTGACTGTTGCCAAATTTTTTGGGACCCCAACATTGAGTTCAGGGGACCCCATTTGGGGTCAGGACCCACAGTTTAAGAGGCAGACATTAGCCACCATCTCCATGGGCATGTTTGTGTAATTGTATGATTTCCTAAAGTTGTTTGATGTACCTCTTGCACTGAAAGTTATTAAGTATATAATATCTATAGCACTGGACTATCAGGGTGTGTGCTCCCAGGGCCCAATACAGTGGTGTGTTCAACACAGTTCCTTTAGTTGTAGCACAGGAGACATATTAAAAGCAAAACACTAACAGCAGCAGTGCTTTTTGTCTTGGCCAGGTGTGGGGATGAAATCGTGGCTGTCAACGGAGTGTCGGCAGTAGGGATGAGCAACGGGGAACTGATTCCCATGTTGAAGGAGCAGCGGAATAAAGTGGCGCTCACGGTGGTGTCCTGGCCTGGCACCCTTGTGTAAGTTGTCACCTTGGGTGCAAGTCTAATTGGGGGGGCTACCTCAAAGTGAACTAACCAAGGAAACAGTGAACTAGTTTAAAATCCTTCACCGGAAGAATTCTGCTCTTGATCAAAAACCAGAAATATTAGTTTGTTGATAGACTCTGATTGAAGACTCACCTTGGGAGATGAAAATTCTACATCTCTGAGCAATTTTCTGTCATTTTGTGATTCCTTTTGCCCCTCCTCCTTATGCCTATCCATGTGCTGAACATGCAAACTCTGAGCCACAGCTACCCTGTTCTAATGATTGCAAGTAAAGTCGGTAAGGTTATGGCCCTTCTGTCGGCAGATAAGAAACTGGAAGACACTGATCAATAAATTCAAGAAACAACTTTTTAAGGTCCGTCCCACAGCATTTGTTGACCTGATTTCAGGTTGGTAGAATGGGAGTTCCATTGTTTAGGGGGAAGAGTTGCAAATATTCCGGCCTATTTCATGTTTTCCGTTCTGCTTCCTTAAGAACTATTTAGAGAGAGTTAAGCTTGCACTGTACTATGTATGGTTATTTGACACGTCGCTTAACCAGTGTATTTGGATAGCACTAGGTTGGCCAAGTGCCCACATTTATTTCCAGAATTGATTTTATTGAGGATTTTCTCTTATCCTTTTCAGCTACTCATCTTTTTTTAAAAAAAATAATGACTTGTGGTTTTCCAAAACTGTAGAAATCCCATGTTTTTCCAAAAAATTGCTTTATTTCCCACATGTTTTCCTGTTACTGGCCCATTCACTGCACCATCATCGTGTACAAACCAAAACACAAGGGCATACTGGCTCATGTTTCCAAGTTCATTAGCTTCATACAAACACTCAGACTTGCATGACTACAATACCAACAAAAATATGAAGTTCAAACAAATTTCAGAAGTGTCTTATAAATATTTCTGGCAGAAGGTGGAAGATAATTTAAAAAGGGATGCACGCAAAGTGGGGTTTTATGTATTTAGGGTCTGAGGGTGTGTTCTTGTTCTTTTCAAAACAAAAACAACATAGAATATGGCTAGGCTTAGTGTTGTAAGAGCTATGAAAAGTGTGTCAGTGACTTCGGAACTGTCAACATTGATTCCCGTTGGACCGAAAGAGGTTGCTTCTGGCAGCCACCGTAAGTAGCTTGTGTCCAACTTCTTAAGGCAAACTTTCCAAGATTGTGTTCCCATTTAATAGTTTTCAAAGGAAGTCCACTGAACTCTTGTCAGGTCCTGCGGATGCCAACTTCCCGGAGTAAAAGCGTGCATCTTGTACAAACCTGTCAATCTGTGAAGTGTCCATGGTGAATTATCACTTTCTCCTAAGCTTTCCTGAAGAGGAACAAGTAAAGGAAAGCAATGGGACTTCCTTGGGAGCTGACGGTCAGGAGATCCCAACGTTCCCCTTCGAAGTGGCTCCATGGTGCATTCACTGTCTTACTTCTTTAAGATAACCTTAAACCGCCAAATATTGCCCTGGACTTGCTTAAGCGGTCTCCTATCAGAAGCCATAGGATCTGACATGGTGGAGTTTCACCTGCACAAGGAAGAGTTCAGTGCTTTTTCTGATTTTTTTTTTCACTCTCCTGGAAGTCTGGCCTGGCTTTAGCGGGGGCAACCTGCGTTCCCACCATCTTGGCCATTATTTTCTCAGAAAATACATAGAAGTCCTTCAGAAATTGCAGGAGGCGGGCAGCCCGGTTGGAGAGGTGCCCCGACTGTCCTTGGAACACGAATTGCTACTCTTTGGAGTCCTGTCCGTTTCCTTCTAGGGTGCCGTCCTCATTTGCCTCCTTCTCTTCTTTATTCCGCTTGTTCTTTTTGTGCTTGTGGCGCCGGTGGCTCTCCCCTTCTTCGCTCTCGTGCTGCTTGCTAAAATCGGATAAAAGAAACATACTTAAAATACCGTATCCTCAGTCGTACTACCACTTTCAAAGCTCTCAAACCCGAAGGTCTTACCGCCGCGAGGATTTGTGTTTGCTGCCCTCCTCTTTGTCTCTGTGCCTTCGCTCCCGGTGGCGGTCTTCCCTTTCGCGGCTGCGGTCCCGACTCCGACGATAATCCCGCTCGAAATCGTAGTTGCGCTCCCGGCTGTAATAGCGGTACCTCTCATCATCGCTGCAAGGAGAGAAAAGAGCCGTTTGGGCAGAGAAAAGACTTAGAGGAAAAGGGGGAAATCAATCACTCACACGCTCTGTGGATTGCAAAATTGGGGTTTAAAGTCATATGTGGAGTCATGAGTCTTCACTTCTTCAAGAAGTCAAATGGAAAGAGACAAAAAATATGACAAGGGAATGGGTTTGCAGTTTAACAACACTTGTCACTAGTGTAAAAAGATTCGGAAACAAGACACAGTGCCCGCAATGGAACCTGATTCAATGAACATGATAGGGCAAGTTGTTCGTGACTGGACAGCTTTACTTCGTACATGTTTTTATTCAGAATTGATTCAATCAGTATACTGTACTTGGGATTTAAGTAGGAGTATTGTGTGTGTCCTCCAGTTGCCGTTAGATTACAGCTTCTGAGAAATCTAGCCAGCAGTGAGAAATGCTGGGAGTTGTTTTTTTATCATGTCAGAAGCAACTTGACAACATACTGCAAGTCTGTTGTGTGAAAGAATAGGCCATTTACAGAGACATTGCCCAGGGGACTCCTGGATGTCTTACTGGAAGGCTTCTCTCATGTCTCTGCAAGCTAGAGCTGACAGAAGCTCACCCCATCTCGCAAATTTGAACTGGCAACCTTCAGGTCAGCAGTTCACAAGGGTTTAATTTATTTTATTTATTTATTACATCACTTCTACCCCGCCCTTCTCACCCATCAGGGGACTCAGGGCGGCTTACAATATAAACATACACATCAAAAAACAGTTTTCATCTAATTTAAATTTAAATTTAACCCATTCCACCACTGCAGCTGGGAGTTGTAATTCAACAGCATTCAGAGAACAACACAATCCCTGCTCCTGAGTTCATGTTCATCCAACCTTGCCTTATTGGACCTCGGTAGGCGCACTTAGTTAAAAAAAAAAAACACTGATGGATCACGTACTCAGATTAAGGCTGCTTTCATGCACATTACACATAGTTGGGTGTCGTCAGGTTCCAGTCCACACTCACTTGTTGTATTCGCTGGTGGTGGGGGTCCGGTCCCGGTCTCTTTCCCGCTCCCGCCTTGAGCTGGAATACTCCCAGTGACAGCCATCCAAAGCACCGGAGCCTTTGTCCACCGTCGTCACCCAGGGAGTGTGGGACGTGGAAATGGGAGGGTAGCTGATGAAACCCGAATCTGCGGAGAAGGAACAGGCCCTGTCACTCTTCCCCGACATCCACACACCACAGAAGCAGGCGCGCAAAGGATTCTCTTGACCCATGTGGCGCATTGCAACGTGGCATCCAATTGCATGCAGTACTAGCTCCGCTACTATACACAGAACACGTCATGTTCTCCTGAAGCAATTTAATCTATATTGTTGAAAGAAATTATCTTCCTCCGGTAGCTTAGGAATACACATTCACTAGGGTGAGGAGCACAGGGCCATTGCCAAAGGAGGAACACTTGGAATAAAAGAATTTTTGTCTTGTCAAAGGCTTTCATGGCCGGGATCACAGGGTGGTTGTATGTTTTCTGGGCTGTCTGGCCATGTTCTAGAAGTATTCTCTCCTGACGTTTTGCCCACATCTATGGCAGGCATCCTTAGAGGTTGTGTGGTATGGAGAAACTAAGCAAGGAAGGTTTATATATATCTGTGGGAACATGAAAGGCACTGCAGACTAATTTAACCAGAGAAATCAGCCATAGCAGAGCATTTGATGAACCAACCTGGACACAATATATTATTTGAGAACACAGAAATGCTTGACCACTCCAACAACTATCATGTCAGACTACACAGAGAAGCCACTGAAATTCACAAACATATGGACAACTTCAACAGAAAGGAGGAAACCATGAAAATGAACAAAATCTGGCTACCAGTATTAAAAAACTCAAAAATCAGAACAGTTAATAAGAAGCAACACTCTGAGACATGGGAACTAGGGGCAGTTAACAAAGAATGCCCCCAGGCAGAAAGTAGCCAGTAGATGAAGCCATTCAATGCAAATTAGGGTGATTAACTGGAACATTTACGCTGGCCTCCAACTGCCAAAGAGTTCTTCCCTCACCCTGGACTTCCCACAGATACATATATAAACCTTCCTTGCTTAGTTTCTCCATATACCTCACAACCTCTGAGGATGCCTGCCATAGATGTGGGCGAAACGTCAGGAGAGAATACTTCTAGAACATGGCCATACAGCCCGGAAAACATACAACAACCTAATGCGATTTTTACCTGAATCTCAGAATCTCTAGGTCTTTCAGCAAAACTCCATGATGAACCTTTGGCAGAGACTGACTACGGAGTTGCAACATAGAACTTGGAGATTTCTAGAAACCAGATTCATCAAATCTGAGAATGTTCAAATCTCGGAATTTGCTAGATCCTCCAGGAGATCTATATGGCAGCTTCTAGCTGAAGCACACCATGGAATCATCTGGAAGATCTAAAGCAGTGGTTCTCAACCTTTGGGTCCCACCAGGACTTCTGCTCCGACAGCTCCTAACAGCTGGTCAACTGGCTGGGATTTCTGGGAGTTTGAAGTCCAAAACATCTGGAAGCCCAAATGTGGTAACCACTAATCTAGAGGAATTCTGGGAGATGGGGTGACATATTTGGTTGTTTGTGGGTAGATGAAGCTGCAGTTAGTCTTGAAGGTACAGAGTTGTACTGCACTTAATTCGAGTGTTCAGTCATGGACAATGAGTCAAACAATGTCCTCCATCATTTGATCAGCGTTGTACTCAGCAGACGATCTCAATCTACAAAAGTTTGGATCAGATGTAGAGTGTGACACCCTCCCTATGGATGAATTATTATCAGCACCAAAAGGTAAGAAGTCCTTCATGGCACACTATCTTGACCCTACTTGGGTCGTCTATTTCGGCAAACAACATGGCACGCTATATTTATTAACACAAAGGCCCTAGATAATGCATACACACAAAAAAGAAACTTTCTCAAGTTTTGAACCCAGGGAAAGGGACTTCCCTTTGTATTGCTTTCACGCATCAACACTAAATGATACATATAATATTGATAATATTATAATGGAATACAATATTATACTACTAATAATACAATACAATATTAATTATATATTATAAATTAAATGTAATATTACTAATCTTACCATATAATGATGTAGTACTATACAGTAATTTAATGTTTATATTGTGCTATACTAATAATACATTGTATGTTCATTTGATTTCTAAGCCGCTCTGAGTCCCCTTTGGGGTGATATATAATTAATATTATTATATTGTATTATGAGTATAATAAAAAGGTAAAGGTTTCCCCTGACGTTAAGTCCAGTCGTGTCCAACTCTGGGGGTTAGTGCTCATCTCCATTTCTAAGCCGAACAGCCGGCATTGTCCATAGACACCTCCAAGGTCATGTGGCCAGCATGACTGCATGGAGCACCGTTATCTTCCCGCCAGAGCAGTATCTATTGATCTACTCACATTGGCATGTTTTTGAACTGCTAGGTTGGCAGAAGCTGGAGCTAACAGCGGCCGCTCATGCCGCTCCTGGGATTTGAACCTGGAACCTTTTGGTCTGCAAGTTCAGCAGCTCGGCGCTTTAATGTACTTTGCCACCGGGCGAAGTATTATATTATTATAATATTATATTATAATATAATATATAATATTATTATATTATTATTATTATATAATATATTATAATATAATACTATTATAATATTAATCTATATATATAAAAGGGTAATGGAATCACGGCACCGGACAAAACAACTAAACTAAACGCCCCACAATCTCGAAAATTGACAGCAAAACCTCTTATCCATGCCTCTACGTTCATACAACAAAAAGAAAAGAAAAATAAAGTCCTAGCCACAGCAACGCATGGCAGGGCACAGCTAGTATATTATAATTGTAATACAATAATATTGTATTACAATTATAATATTATCAATATTATATGTATATACAATATATATTTATAAATATATATTTATAAATTATCTACACTTCCATACATCAAAAACAAACCTAGAAGTGTCTAGGAGGCCCTTCTAGATTTGGAAAAAGCCGAATGAAAGTATGGAATGGGGTGGCCTGAAACTTACTAAAAAGCGGGAATGGATGCTTGGAAGAGAAACAGATTCAACTTTTTGAGTCCAGATAAAGTATGGAAGTCCATAGAATAGGCCTGCAAAACAGCTATATGAGACACTGAAGTCTCAATTGGAACCTAATTTTATCTTCATGGTAATATTTGCAATTTAAAAAAAAACAAACATTTTACCCCAAAAAAAGAATACATAATTTCCTTTTTTATTCCGGACAAGAGAAGGTAAACAGAAAGGGATGGTATTCAAGTAACGCAAAACATTTTTTCAGGGAATAAAGCCGCGTTAATGAAGCTGACAATCTATAAGGCAATCCTCACTAACAGCCAATTTTAAATACCTTTCTAGATAAAATAGGCAAGCTGTCTTTGCTCGGGAAATAGCACAGTCCCGGCACATCCACTGGAAGTCTTCGCTCAAAGCAAATGTCTCTCCCACTTGGAAAACTCAGGGCTGTAAGTGGAACGTACAATATGTGGCTGCTCCCAAAAAAATCCCTAAAACCCTGCAAAAAAAAAAATCCCTAAACCTCCAAAATTTCAGCATTGAAATGCTCCATAGGTTCCAAGTGTACAACACTACAAAGTGAAATGCAAAACAAGAACACCTTTGGTTGGCTTTCCAAAGAAGACTTGGAAGTAGTGATAGAAATCAGAAAAAAACCAGGCATGGGCAAACTTCAGCCCTCCAGGTGTTTTGGACTTCAACTCCCACAATTCCTAACAGCCGGTAGGCTGTTAGGAATTGTGGGAGTTGAAGTCCAAAACACCTGGAGGGCTGAAGTTTGCCCATGCCTGGTCTACAGTGTCATGTGATTTTCTCCGACATGCGAAAACGTGAATGAAAAAGTGCTAAGGAATTCGTGCTAAGCAAATGGGGGAAACCGTGGGAAATAAGGAAACAAAGGGTGTTAAAATGGCTTGTGTGGGCCGTTTCAGTGTCTCAAAGTCAAAAGAATCCCCAAAATATCGAGTAGAAACAAGAACCACGTTACTTAAGAATAATTCTATCCGATCTTCCAAATTATATTTTGGAGAATCAAGGTGTGCTCTGTGGATGCATCTGTGTCCCACAATCATATATTTTTTTCTTTCCATCTTCCAGTTCAAATATAGCAAAACGTGGTGGCATAGTGGTTGTAAAATTTCATTTAACAGCTTCTTCGCAAACCAGTTGGTTTCACATACCCAGTTAGATTGTGAATGAAGATACAGCGGCCGAATTAACGACGGTAGCTGTGAAAGTTTTAGTTGGTTTGGCCTGGCTTTCTCTAGTTTCAATGAGGTTCACCAGGAAAAAACTTAAATATTTGTAACCTCAGATAACGTCTTGACTGCCTACAAACGTGTCACCTGGAGTCTACCTCTGAACAGGATTTTCAGTTTTTGAATTGGTAGCCCGGGGAATCTTTTGGGGTGATATTATATCTTATTGAAACTACAGTGCGCAAGTGTTTCAGCTGTGAGCAGAACGGCACCGGGTCATTCCCAAAGGGAAGCCAGGTCGCAGCAAAGTTCGGGACTGCCCAACCAAACTATCGGGAGAAAAGGCCAGGTCCCGGCGGGGAGAACAAGAGGCCGAAGCAGCATCAGCACTGGTTCCTGGGAAGAAGAATTTCTCACCTGAGGAGCTGTAGCCAAAGGGAGGAGGCTGACGGTTGTTGTAGCGGGCAGGCTGGCTTTGAGGAGAGAGACGGGAGAGACGGAAGGAGAGACAGGGAGGGAAACACACACAAAAACCCATTAGCAATATCGAGCACTTGGGCTCCTTCACACTGCAGAATGATAACACGCTATAGAATCTGAGAATAATAAAGAATTGGGACTACAACCCAACCCTACAGAGGAGGGTGCCTTTGCCCACGAGTGCGGACACTTGTTTGATTTGTGTGTCTTGCATTTCAATCGAGGATTAGGTAGGAGCGTGCAAATGATACAAGGGCTATCCACAAAGTAGGTTACGTTTTGGATTTTAAAAAGGACAAAGTATAGGAGAAATCATTTACCATATGCAGCTGGGCCGACATTTTCAAACTCATTTATCTATAAGAGACGTGTCTAGATTTCAATGAGGATTACGTGAGATTGTAGTACAGTAGAGTCTCACTTATCCAAGCTAAATGGGCTGGCAGAAGATTGGATAAGCGAATATCTTGGATAATAAGGAGGGATTAAGAAAAAGCCTATTAAACATCAAATTAGATTATGATTTTACAAATTAAGCACCAAAACTTCATGTTATACAACAAATTTGACAGAAAAAGTAGTTCAATACGCAGTAATGTTATGTTGTAATTACTGTATTTACGAATTTAGCACCAAAATATCACAGTATATTGAAAACATTGATGACAAAAATGGCTTGGATTACCCAGAGGCTTGGATAAGCGAGGCTTGGATAAGTGAGACTCTTCTGTATTGGGATGTGTCTTTCAGCTGCATATGGTAAATGATTTCTCCTATACTTTGTCCTTTTTAAAATCCAAAACGTAACCTACTTTGTGGATAGCCCTCGTACTTTAGTACAGCAAGGCACCCACACCAACTGGAGTTGCATTCACAGGCAGTTTCCTGAAATCATGGATATGACTGAATGCCATGAAATGACCTGACCTCGCATACCATTGAAACATGCTGGTGATCCTAGCGCATTTCTTGAGACTCTTTTTCACTGGGTGCAGGTAAGTGAAATCAGAGATACGGGGCTCTTGCTGTAATGCAAATGTGTGCCAGTCTGTGAACGAAATTCAAGAGCCTTAAGGACACCATGCAACTGAAGTGGACCAATAAATAGAGCTAGTGAAAGGGGAAACCTATGTCCTTTCCATGCCCAAAAGAGATCCCCAGATCCCCTTCCAAACTATCACAGAGCCACTGAGATGTCTGGAGTAGCTTCTGGGAGTGTCAGGAATGGCGAAGACCCTTTTAGTCCCTTTAGTCCTCACTTACCCATCAAGCGTTGGGATCAAAAGGGCCGGCGGTGGAGCGAGAGGTGGAGGAAACAGCCCTGGAAACGGAAACAGAGTTTGGGAAAGATTTGAGAAAGGACGGCACGTCCCCAAAAGCATCGGATTATTTGTAACAACTGGCTTTTCCCCACATTACAGAGCTCGGGATGGAACGGCAGGTCGATCTAGGGTGTTTAGGGCTCATTTACACTGGATAAAGTGCAGTGTCACATTGCAGTGGAGGCCCTCACTCTTGGGGATTCCTTGGATATTATACCTATAATTTATTATGGCAATTTATTGGAGGACATGAGAGAAGCCTCCCCACAGGATGGCAGGAGGAACAGCGAGTTTCATCTATGCTGACATTTGTGCCATCACTGCTCAAGCAGGGAGCTTTGAAATGATTGAACAGAAGCCCTCCGAAGCTTTAGGTGCTCTTACTGCCTATTACAGAGAAAACCAGCTGGTCCCTAATCCATCCAAAACACACATATTTATATCTAAAGAACATACAGTAGAGTCTCACTTATCCAAGTTAAACGGGCCGGCAGACGCTTGGATAAGCGAATATCTTGGATAATAAGGAGGGATTAAGGAGAAGCCTATTAAACATCAAATTAGGTTATGATTTTACAAATTAAGCACCAAAACATCATGTTATACAACAAATTTGACAGAAAAAGTAGTTCAATACGCAGTAATGTTATGTTGTAATTACTGTATTTACGAATTTAACACCAAAATATCACGATGTATTGAAAACATTGACTACAAAAATGGCTTGGATTATCCAGAGACTTGGATAAGCGAGGCTTGGATTAGTGAGAGACTACTGTATTTGTGTTCTTCAATATGAGGAAAAATTATACAAACAGAGCTGGGAAGGGAAAAGGAAAAATCTCTCTCCCATAGTCAATGACTAGAGCAAGTTGCTAAATGAATATGAAGATGAGATGATAATAATAATAACAACAACTGCAAAAGGCCACCCTACTGGGATCTGCGCAAATCAGCCGAAAATACATCACACAGTCCTAGATGCTTGGGAAGTGTTCGACTTGTGATTTTGTGATACGAAATCCAGCATATTTATCTTGTTTGCTGTGTCATAATAATAATAATATTAATAATATACATCACACAGTCCTAGACACTTGGGAAGTGTTCGACTTGTGATTTTGTGATACGAAATCCAGCATGTCTATCTTGTTTGCTGTGTCATACAATAATAATAATAATAATAATAATAATAATAATAATAATAATAGCAATAATAGTGATATATTGGTGCTTGCTCCATCAATGTTGAACATTTACACAAATGATGGCCAAAGGATATTTAGTATAATGCTAAGTTTTTAACTTTGTTTGTGTTTTGCTATTTATTTTAATTGTATTATAAATTTGCTTCTGACAAGATAAAAAATAACTATTTATTCAGCTTGCAAACCTCTCTGAAAATGGCAGGGAGCCAATCAAAGGGACGGAACGAACGTATTCTGAAAGTCTGCTGCTGTGACTCAAAGGAAGCAAAGAACACATACCTGGAATGGGGCCAGCGGGTGGTAAACCTACACAAATCAAGAAGACTAGTTAGGACAACAGCAGAATATATCACCTTTCAAAAACAATCCAGTTTAGAAAAGCTTGGAGGTTGGTTAAATGGAGCAAGGGGGTCGGGGTGCAAGCTTCTGAGATCTGGCCAACAGTTTGGCCCACGAGGCTATACCACTTTGACACATGTCAAAATGCAAAGCCCTGCTCTAGAGCAGAACCACTATATGTATACGGGCTCCTTAGATCAGTGACGGAGCACTTCGTTTTTCTAGATGGAGGGCCACAGAAACCGCCTTGGAGGCCATCAATGGCCCATGATCAGGAATAGTGGGACTGTGGAATCTGCTGGGGTTTGGTTCCAAATCAGTGCTCAGGTCTCATTGTATACAATGGTGTAGCAAAAAAAAAAAAAAAGGTGTCCTTTATACAGACAGTCCCCATATTACAAGCGAGAGCTCTCTCTTTCTCTCTGTATATAAATGTAATGTTCATTTTATTATGGAGGAAACAACAAAACCACTGAACCAAATCACACCAAATTTGGCCACAAAAGACATAGTCATCCAAGGTATGTCTTTCAATAAAAAAACCTAGAAAAATATAGAGGATTTTTTCTCGTGTCAGGAGCAACTGGAGTTGCTTCTGGAGTGAGAGAATTGGCCATCTGCAAGGACGTTGCCCAGGGAACGCCCAGATGTTTTGATGTTTTACCATCCTTGTGGGAGGCTTCTCTCATGTCCCCGCATGGAGCTGGAACTGATAGAGGGAGCTCATCCGCGCTCTCCCCGGGTTGGATTCGAACCTGGCAACTTTCAAGTCAGCAACCCAACCTTCAAGTCATGAGACTTTAGTCCACTACGCCATCGGGGGCTCCACTAAAAAAGGGCTGAAAAACTAGGCTTATACTTGAGTATATACAGTATTTATGCAATGCTTTTGACACAAAATCAATGAACTCCCATTCTTAACTAGGAGTTGTTTGTAAGTCGGATATTTGCAACTCAGGGACTGCCTGTATAAAACGGCAAAATCAAGGCTGGCTTTTTGGAATTTCAGACTCTGTGGTTGTGGGGTCTGTGGATACAGAGGGCCACCCCTATGAAGGACAGGGTAATCCTACAGCTGAAAGCTTATGGAAGGAAAACCAAAGTGAGTATCGAAAAGAGTGTTGCGAATTCCAAAAGATCCTTTTCCTGGAGGGTCTCGCATGCTAAGCAGGCACCTACCTGGCGGGTGGAGGGGGGGGTGGGACGGAGGCCACGGGCGGAGGGGGCAGGTGCAGGAAGTGGGGCGGAGGGGGGCCGCCCAGCGGGGGTGGTGGTCCCGTCGGAGGCGCAAAGGCCGGCTGCTGCTGCTGCTGCTGCTGCTGAGGAGGCGGCTGTTGCGATGGCTGCGGAGGAGCCGGGGGTTTGCTCCCGTGGTCTCCGAGGACCTTCAAAGAGACAAGGAAGAAGGTGGGCCTGTGTTACGCTCCAGCCTTGAGACACTTTTCCACCCAGCACCTCACCAGAGTCCAGTAGTACTATCTACAAACGTTTATTACAGGGAGAGATCTACTCCCTTGTTTAAGGAGCTCCACTGGCTACCGATTATTTTCCGGTCCCAATTCAAGGTGCAGGTTCTTACCTATAAAACCCTAAACAGTTTGGGACCCGCCTACCTTTGTGACCGCATCTCCCCTGAACGCACCTGAGCTTCAACGAGTTCTCACAAATTCTCACAGAACATCTAATTAGTCTATCTTTCACTACCTCCGCTCTCAAGCCTAATCTGGCTTCTAGGGAAAACTCCCCATTGGCCGAAAGCCGTTTCACAAGGGAACTAACATCTTCACTTTCTGTTGCCTTGGCATGAGGACAGGAATCCAAAACAATGCCTGCTCAGCCTGCAATTCTCTCTGCTCACTAGCAGACCCTTTGTTTTGAAACCCATCAATTCCCTCATCCTCTGAAGCATCAGAAAAATCCCCTGCTGCTTGTTGAGCCACAACCATCTGGGTCTACCGTCAAGAGACATTTTGGAAGAGGGAATTGACCATTAATGACTCTCCTGCCCCACAGCCAAAAAGATTCCTTTTGAAAACCAAGGAATGCCAAGAATACGGCACGGAAATGGCCTCAAAATATATGGTTCTAGTCCAGGCATGGGCCAACTTTGGCCCTCCCTCCAGGATACTAACTCCCACAATTACTAATGGCTGGAATGGCAAGCTTCTACTCCTCATGAATGCCATGGAAAGAGTAGGTGGCACTTCTGGGGATTATTCCTCCACCGGATAAGGGGAAATGGAAACTACTTTGTGGTTCGCTTTTCGTGGATTTGCTGTTTTGCAGTTTTTCAATAAACACTAAAAGAATATAAGAAACCATAAAATTATGATTTTCCCTTCCTTCCTTCCTCTCTCTTTCTCCTTCCTTCCTAAGGAGAAACCTAAGGAAGGAAGGAAGGAGAAGCTGAAGGGAGAGAAAAGGAGGCTGAAGCAGCTTCGTAAGATTGTAAACCACACAGTCGGACAGCATCAGTGAGATTGTAAACCACACAGTCGGACAGCATCAGTGAGATTGTAAACCACATAGTCGGACAGCATCAGTGAGATTGTAAACCACACAGTCGGACAGCATCAGTGAGATTGTAAACCACACAGTCGGACAGCATCAGTGAGATTGTAAACCACATAGTCGGACAGCATCAGTGAGATTGTAAACCACATAGTCGGACAGCATCAGTGAGATTGTAAACCACATAGTCGGACAGCATCAGTGAGATTGTAAACCACACAATTGGACAGCATCAGTGAGATTGTAAACCACACAGTTGGACAGCATCAGTGAGATTGTAAACCACACAGTTGGACAGCATCAGTGAGATTGTAAACAACACAAATATAGCGTCCCTACTTTGCAAATTTTCACTTTTCGCAGGTGGTCCTGAAACGTAACCCCTGCGATAAGTGAGGGAACACTGTAAATGAAAAATCAATTGAGTCAGGATTGTCAAAATGGAAAATGGGAAGAACATTACAGGACTGGCCCAGCTTTTGCTCCCTACTTGAATGGGGTTTTCCTCGGAGGCGTGCTTGTCGCGCCGCCTGCCTTCCACCCGCCGGATGGTGCCCGCTTGACCGCCAATCACATCGATGGTGCCTCCCAGCTTCCTGGATGGAAAAGGGAGACAACTCTCAATATGGGATACAGGAGACTCCGGCACTTGGATCGCTTCTATGAGCTGCTTTGAGTCCCTTCGGGGAGATGGTGGCAGGGTATAAATAATAATAATAATAATTATTATTATTATTATTATTAAAACCATTCATTACCTGTTTGGCGGAGGCCCGGCTTTGATCCGCCCGCCAAGCAAAGCTACAAAATCTGTCTTGAAATCCATTTTGATGATATTGTTCTCCGGCTCCTTTTCGGCATTCCCAGTCCTTCCTTGCTGGACCTAAGCCAAGGTGCAAAGAAAGAAGGAGAGAAACAGAAGGTTGCTTTAGCTCTTGTTGTTCAAGAGCTAAAAAGGCCAAGAGGATAAGATATATGCTTGGTGTTGAGCAAGTGGTGAAACGTCAGGAGAGAATGCTGCTGATACATTGCTACACAGGCCGGAAAGCTCACAGCAACCCAGTGATTCCGGCCATGACAGCCCTCGATAACACAATAATCCAGTTCTTCACAGAGTCCTATACAGTAGAGTCTCATTTATCCAACATAAACGGGCTGGCAGAACGTTGGATAAGCAAATATGTTGGATAATAAGGAGGGATTAAGGAAAAGCCTATTAAACATCAAAATAGATTATAATTTTACAAATTAAGCACCAAAACATCATGTTATACAACAAATTTGACAGAAAACATAGTTCAATAAGCAGTAATGCTACGTAGTAATTACTGTATTTACGAATTTAGCACCAAAATATCACAATGTATTGAAAACATTGACTACAAAAATGTGTTGGATAATCCAGAACGTTGGATAAGCGAGTGTTGGATAAGTGAGACTCTACTGTATTTAGAAAAGACATACCTGGGAAACACTATGTTATATGCGAGGGTGAATGAAAAGTAATGCCTCCACCTTCGTTACTAGGGTTTGGATGGGAGTATTTTAATAAATCAAATGCAGAAATAATCCTTAAAATGTGCTCTTTAACTACCACTATTCACTTTTCCACATAATCACCAGACAATTGGATACATTTCTGCCAACGATGAACAAGTTGTCTCTTTCGGGAGCCATTCCCGCTCCTTCGCTGCTCACCGTGATCTTATTCTCGGCCGCACTGACCGGAGGAGAGGACTCCAAGCCCAGCTGGAGCCGGCGCTGCTTCTCGCAATAGGCCTTCCAGGTCTCCTCGTTGAACCCGTAGTTGAAATAATCTGAAAGGTCAGCGCCTGCGGAAGGACAAACAAAACAGAGCGGCTGCAGAAAACTGTTGGAAACAGCAGACTTCTCAAGCCTCCATTTCTTATGTATATAATTCAGATTGCTTACTGTGTTGTGTATGTGTGTATTGGCCCTGGGAGAGAAGAAACCATGAGTGGTTGCCTCTCCTCTAGAGTAGAATGGAAAAGGAACCTGTGGGAAGACACACCCCCCCCCCCAAAATGATAAGGGTGACCTTTCACTAGATTCAGAACATCAACAAACTCCAGGTGTTTCGGGCAGCGAGTCGGAGGAACCTTCCTTAGACCGAGATACAAGGTTGAGTTTGAAGGTTCATCGGCCCAGGCGTTCCCATAGCTAATAAATGTGTGGGAAGCCAATGGCAGAGAAATGCCTTTCTGGCTTGTAAACATGACTAAATACAAGAGAATCAGAAAATGATTTCAGACAGAGCAACGTTGATCTTGGAAAGCACATCTCCTGCCTTGTTTTAAGCACATGGAAAAGGACTTTCGTTTGTGTTCATGCCTGGAAACAGTGTTTTGCTTTCAGGGTGCCTTGTTTTTCAGGACTTAGGAGTTGTTGGATTGCAAGGGAGAAAAAGAGCTATTGCTAAAGGACTGGAGAGAAAAATTATTAGAATATATCCAAATGGCCAAGCTATCCAATGTCAATGAAGACTTTTTCCATTTCATTCTGCAGCCTGAACTGGTTTCATTTGTCACCGCCTCCTCATGCAACACATACATTCCTTCATAAAAAAAAACATACTTGACATACATATATCTGTTTCTCTATTCTTCCATGCATTCTAATGTTAGATCTTTGCGCTATTACAGTGTGCCTTCAAGTCGTTTTCCATTTATGGCAACCTTAAGACGGACATACATATATATCGTGGCACTTGAGAAGATGGACTGCTGCTTTCTTCTGAGGCTGAGTGGGTGTAACTTGCCCAAAAAGTCATGAGATTGGTCATGAGACCACTTAATAGCCTAGCTTGCTGTTGACCTAAGCAGCTCGAAAGACAGTTGCATCTGTCAAGTAGAAAATTTAGGTACCACTTTATGCGGGGAGGTTAATTTAACTAATTTACGACACCATAAAAACTTCCAGCATTGTGCGGAAAGGAATGAGGAAGTACTCCATCAAGGACTCAGTGTCACAAGTGGACGGTGAAGTGGCAGCTCCCCCTGTGGCCGGAATCAAGCATACCTTCATGAAGCCGGAAGCTGGAAAATGTTAAATTGCCTCTGTGTCTGTCTATATGTTATATGTCTAATGGCATTGAATGTTTGCCATGTATATGTGCATTGTGATCCGCCCTGAGTCCCCTTCGGGGTGATAAAGAAGGGCGGAATATAAATACAGTAGAGTCTCACTTATCCAAGCCTCGCTTATCCAAGTTTCTAGATTATCCAAGCCATTTTTGTAGTCAATGTTTTCAATATATCGTGATATTTTGGTGCTAAATTCGTAAATACCGTAATTACAACATAACATTACTGCGTATTGAACTTCTTTTTCTGTCAAATTTGTTGTGAAACATGATGTTTTGGTGCTTAATTCGTAAAATCATAACCTAATTTGATGTTTAATAGGCTTTTCCTTAATCCCTCCTTATTATCCAAGATATTCGCTTATCCAAGCTTCTACCGGCCCGTTTAGCTTGGATAAGTGAGACTCTACTGTACTGCAAATAAATAAACAAAGGTCACCCACTGGGTTTCCATGGCTGAGCATGTTCTCCCAGTGTCCTAGTCCATTGATCAAACCACTGAACTGGCCCATTCATCCACAAGGCTCAATGCTATGGAACCATGGGAGTTGTAGTACAATAAGGTAAACTTCAACATGTATTCCGGGTTTTGCGAACCATAAGCGATTGAAGGACCAAGTTCAGCAATCTGGAAAGCTCCTTTTCAAAACCCAAAGCGGGTCCATCTAACCATTGACATGGAAGACACTGCTGGATTTCAAACCCGCAAATCTTAATTAAAAATCTATATACCCTGTTTCCCCTAAAATAAGACATCCCTGGAAAATAAGACCTACCCTGTTTCCCCGAAAATAAGACAGTGACTTATATTAATTTTTGCACCCAAAGAGGCGCTAGGTCTTATTTTCAGGGGATGTCTTATTTTTCCATGAAGAAGAATTCACATTTATGGTTGAATTTTAAAAAAATGAAAAATTATTATCTACTGTACAGTAGTTGTCATCACAAACCAGTATAACCAAACTGTTAGAATTTCTATATTATATTTTATTGCTATACTGTTTTTAAATTACTGTTTTTAAATTTCTGTTTGTATGTAAATTTATGTTGTTGGGCTTGTCCCTGTGTAAGCTGCCCTGAGTGGGATACAAGAATAAAGTTGTTATATTATTATTATTATTATTATTATTATTATTATTATTTCTTGTTACTACCTTTATTTCCATGTACAACAATATATGGTATGTACATTTACCGATCCTGCATGCTTCCAAACAAAAACTTTGCTAGGTCTTACTTTTGGGGGAGGCCTTATATTTAGCAATTCAGCAAAACCTCTACTAGGTCTAATTTTCTGGGGATGTCTTATTTTAGGGGAAACAGGGTAGTAGAGGTTTTGCTGAATTGCTAAATATAAGGCCTCCTCTGAAAGTAAGACCTAGCAAAGTTTTTGTTTGGAAGCATGCCCAACAAACAGAACACCAGAACATGCAAGATCGGTAAATGTACGTACCATAGATTATTGTACATGGAAATAATGGTAGTAACAAGAAATTCTTGATAGGATTCACAGTTTGTCTGGTCATGCTGGTTGTGATGACAACTACTGTTCAGTATATAATAAATGTTCACTTTTTTTGTTCAACAATAAATGTGAATTCTTCTTTATGGAAAAATAAGTCAGCCCCTGAAAATAAGACCTAGCACATCTTTGGGAGCAAATATTAATATAAGATACTGTCTTATTTTCGGGGAAACACGGTACTAAAACGCCAGCAACTCCACCTTTTCATATGAGATGAAGGTTCATGGCGACCGGGCCCCCCAACCTCCCTCCGACCTCCCGCTCCGCAGTGAAGAAACCCCAAAAATAAAGAGAGGAAATCTCCTGAGAATATTTACCACAAGAAACTTTGAGGCCCCACCTGGTTTCCTCCACGGTTTGTCTTCAAAGGACTCTAAATCCGCTTCGATGGCAGGCAAGCCGTTGATGTTCCCCGCAGCCTCCAAATCAATGCCTTTGGGATGGGACTTGGCTTCGGAGAAACGGAAAGCAAGACCATGCCTCAAAACGCTGCCTTTGGTGAGCAAATTATCATTCGTTTAAATGCCTCTCCCTGCTCGCTGCTCAGTGACTTCGGGCACATCTACACTGTGGAATTAAAGCGGTTTGAGACCACTTTAACTGTTAAAGTCTTGGATTCCATCGCCTTGAACTATAGCAGTTAAAGTCGTGTTAAACTGCATTAATGTGATAGTGTCGAGTCCCCTCTAATTTCAAGACAGGATCAAGGGGCATGCAAATTTTTCGTTAGTTGTCGTAAGTTGTATCAAATTCGTTAAATTCGTACTTACGGCACGATATTGGACACGTGCGCCAAAAACGTAGGAATTGAAACTCACCAAATATTTTTTTTTGTTTGCATTTTGTAAACCTCGGAAGCCTCCCAAAGTCAGTTTCATGTTCAGCGCAAGGAAGCAAAGCAAAGCCAAAAAGGCTGGCTTTCCTTTTAAAATGAATGGACTCTCACAATGAGGAGAAGGAAGCAGCAAGCAGAAAGCAGAGTGAGCTGGGAAAGAGACTGAGAAAGCACAGGATTCTGGGAAATGTAGTTTGGGAAGGTGAGGATCCCTGTGGCAGAGAATGGAATAGTCCCTGCCCTGAACTACATTTCTCAGAATTGATGGGCTCACAGTGGTCAACGTGTTCTGCCATTATAGCAAGTTTCGCCCCAATAGCTATAAAAAGATGCCCCAAGTGTCACTGTTTTCGAACAGCTTTGAAGATCAGAAGAAAGGGATTGTAACTTAGAAAAAAAAAACCCATCGTGACAATACCTGTGGCTGGTGGTCCGTAGCCTCGTCCCGTTTTGAGATTCAGATTCATGGGGGTCCCCCTAAAAGAGTGGGAAAAGGAGGATCAGAAAATGCAACATGCTTCAATGGAAGGTTCCTTGTGTTTCGGTTTTCAACAAAGTACACCTATGCTGTCAATTGAATGCAGTGGAAACATTTGAGAATTTATATTGATATTTTCCACAACGTACACTTCTAAGCAGATAATATAAGATTATAAATATATGAAATAATTGCTGTGGTATAATAATACAGAACAATATAATCTCTAAAACCAGGACAGTCAATAAAGAGCAACACTCTGAAAGCAGGGAAATTGGGAATTCCAGAAAGGAAACAATCAGGGCCAGATAACACCTCCCAACAAAGGATTCCCTCGGGCAGGAAGCAGCCAGGCTTTGATGTTGCAAGGCCATTAAATGCTAATCATGGTGTCTAATTGCAGCATTCATACCTGCCACACCGAGACTATTCATTGCTATTCAAACTGGCCAACCAAGGATTCCGCAAGGTAGAAAGCGGCCAGGCTTGCAAGCAGCAAGGCTATTCAGTGCTGTTCAACCTGGCCAAGATTTCCCCTAGATAGAAAAACCCGCCAGACTTTGAAGCCACGAGGCTACTCCATCCCATTCAACCTGGCCTAGCAAGGATGCCCTATGTAGAAAGCAGCCAGGCTTTTAAGCTGCAAGACTATTCAGTGCAATTCAATCTGGCCAAACAATGATTTTCCTACAAAGGAAGTAGCCAGGCTTCAAAGCGGCTCTTTGATTGATGGTGCTGCTCCAGCTACTCCAGAAAACGGCCAGGCTTTGAGGCTGCAAGGCTATTCACTGCTATTCCACCTGGCCAACAAATGATTCTTATAAGCCACAGCAACACGTGGCCGGGCAAAGCTAGCAATGTTGTAAATGTTTTGTTTTCTTGCCTTCCAGAACATTTTCCCTTTCTGTGATGATTCATTAGACATGTGCTAAAACTTATTGAACTACTTATTAAACTTGAATCAGCTTTACTCCTCTCTGCCACTCCCTAACGTACATTGTGCAAAATATCAATAAAAATTGGTCAAATACACAGATCTGGAGGGTCAGGCAAAACCTGGCCTCTTACAATTGCTTTACTTGCAGTAAAGCAAAGCAAAAGAGCAAAAGGAGGAATAGAAGTAAAATACGGAGACAATGGGGAGCCAAGAGCCAAAAGTTTGCAGGACACAAAGGACATACATGTACGAAGGAGCCCCCGTTTTGATGTTGCCGATCGTGACCCGAATATCGTCGTCGTCGCTGTCACTGTCGCTATCGTCTTCATCGTCCTCTCCGCTCGGAAGGATCTAAACCAGCAAAGAAGCACAATCAAAACACCAGCGAAAGAACCAAGAAGGTTGGAGATTTCTTGAACTCATGGAACCGGGACACAAGCCAACCTGATCTTCCCAAAGCGAATTCCGGGGGCAGGAGAGCCTTCTGGTGGCTCTTTAGATGGACAGGCTTTAGGAGGCCTCTGAACCTGCCCTGGAATTGATTGCTCGATTTTAATTTTAATCCATTAATTGGACTGACCTGCTGCATGAGCTCTCGATCTTCGCAGTTGACCATCCTGCCCTCCTTGGAAAGATCTTGCAAAGGGTGGGAGTCTGCATTTCTGAGAAAAGAACAAACACAAGTTGTCTTGGTTTGGGATCCAAAAAGGAAGGAAGGAAGGAAGGAAGGAAGGAAGGAAGGAAGGAAGGAAGGAAGGACGGAAGGAAGGAAGGAAGGAAGGAAAGAAGGAAGGAAGGAAGGAAGGAAGGAAGGAAGGAAGGAAGGAAAGAAGGAAGGAAGGAAGGAAGGAAGGAAGGAAGGAAGGAAGGAAAGAAAGAAGGACGGAAGGAAGGAAGGAAGGAAGGAAGGAAGGAAGGAAGGAAGGAAAGAAGGAAGGAAAGAAGGAAGGAAGGAAGGAAGGAAGGAAGGAAGGAAGGAAGGAAGGAAAGAAGGAAGGAAGGAAGAACGGAAGGAAGGAAGGAAGGAAGGAAGGAAGGAAGGAAGGAAGGAAGGAAGGAAAGAAGGAAGGAAGGAAGGAAGGAAGGAAGGAAGGAAGAACGGAAGGAAGGAAGGAAGGAAGGAAGGAAGGAAGGAAGGAAGAACGGAAGGAAGGAAGGAAGGAAGGAAGGAAGGAAGGAAGGAAGGAAAGAAGGAAGGAAAGAAGGACGGAAGGAAGGAAGGAAGGAAGGAAGGAAGGAAAGAAGGAAGGAAGGAAGGAAGGAAGGAAGGAAGGAAAGAAGGAAGGAAGGAAGGAAGGAAGGAAGGAAAGAAGGACGGAAGGAAGGAAGGAAGGAAGGAAGGAAGGAAGGAAGGAAGGAAGGAAGGAAGGAAAGAAGGACGGAAGGAAGGAAGGAAGGAAGGAAGGAAGGAAGGAAGGAAGGAAGGAAGGAAGGAAAGAAGGAAGGAAGGAAGGAAGGAAGGAAGGAAGGAAGGAAGGAAGGAAGGACGGAAGGAAGGAAGGAAGGAAGGAAGGAAGGAAGGAAGGAAGGAAGGAAGGAAAGAAGGAAGGAAGGAAGAACGGAAGGAAGGAAGGAAGGAAGGAAGGAAGGAAGGAAGGAAGGAAGGAAGGAAAGAAGGAAGGAAGGAAGGAAGGAAGGAAGGAAGGAAGAACGGAAGGAAGGAAGGAAGGAAGGAAGGAAGGAAGGAAGGAAGGAAGGAAGGACGGAAGGAAGGAAGGAAGGAAGGAAGGAAGGAAGGAAGGAAGGAAGGAAGGAAGGAAGGAAGCTAACTTTCGGCTAATATTGTCCTTGAAAAAAAATTTTTGCTCAGTTTCTCTGAATACTCTTGAATACTTTTGTTTGCTGAACTAGAAAAGCTGTATTCAATATCATTCATAGAATCATTGTCCTAGAAGGGACAGAGAGTTTCATCTATGCTGATGATCGTGTCATCACCGCTCAAGCAGGGAGCTTTGAAATGGTTGAACAGACGCTCCCTGAAGCTTTAGGTGCTCTTACTGCCTGTTACAGGGAAAACCATCTGATCACTAATCCATCCAAAACACATATATTTATATCTAAACATATTTGTATTCTTCAAGATGAGGTAAAATGATACAAACAGCTGGGAAGGGAAAAGGAAAAATCTCTCTCCCTCAGTTAATGACTCAAGCAAGTTGCTAAATGAATATGAAGATGAGATAATAATAATAATAATAATAATAATAATAATAATAATAATAATAATAATAATACACTTGGGAAGTGTTCGACTTGTGATTTTGTGATACGAAATCCAGCATATCTATCTTGTTTGCTGTGTCATAATAAAATAATAATAATAATAGTGATATATTGGTGCTTGCTCCATCAATGTTGAACATTTACACAAATGAGCAGCCACTTCCAGAAGTGGTAGAGTTTCATCTATACTGACGATTGTGCCATCACCGCTCAAGCAGGGAGCTTTGAAATGGTTGAACAGACGATCCCTGAAGCTTTAGGTGCTCTTACTGCCTGTTACAGGGAAAACCAGCTGATACCCAATCCATCTAAAATGCCGACTTGTGCTTTTAATTTTAAGAATCATAGAATCATAGAATAGTAGAGTTGGAAGAGACCTCATGGGCCATCCAGTCCAACCCCCTGCTAAGAAGCAGGAAATCGCATTCAAAGCACCCCCGACAGATGGCCATCCAGCCTCTGCTTAACATACAAGTATTTTGAACATACAAGTATCTTGAGCTCTGAGGGTGACCTGGGAAGGAATCCCACTGGAGCATTGCAACACACTAAAATACCTCCTTGTGGGAGGCTTCTCTCATGTCCCCGCATGGAGCTGGAGCTGATAGAGGGAGCTCATCCGTGCTCTTCCCGGGTGGGATTCGAACCTGGCAGCCTTCAGGTCAGCAAGCCAACCTTCAAGTCACAAGGCTTTTATCCCCTAGGCCACCGGAAGTGGGAGAAGGAGAGAGAAACTGGAATCTTTTAAAAGCAGAAGTTTAATTTGGATGGTGCCTGCCAAATTGGTATAGTTAGTTGTGCATTTTTGGCTGACTCTCACTATCACTTGTCAGAAAATTGACGAGTGGGCCTGCCGTTCCTACCCTTCCATAAACTGGTATCAGGTAAAGGATGCTACAATTCAAATGTCTGTCCAGCTGGGTTCTGTGCATGGCAGAGCCGGCCCTAGGTATCTTTCAAGTGTAGGCGAACAGAATTTTGGCGCCCCCCCCCCCCCCAACCAATCACTGAAAAAATAAAAGCGTTGGATAAGCAAAAATGCTGGATAATAAGGAGGGATTAAGGAAAAGCCTATTAAACATCAAATTACATTAAGATTTTACAAATTAAGCACCAAAACATTGTTTTACTCTGGACGGTGCTCTGACTTACAAGAAGCACTGCTTGATTATCAAGCAAAAAGTGGTTGCTAGAAATAATATCATACGAAAGCTGACTGGCACAACCTGGGAATCACAACCAGACATAATAAAGACATCTGCCCTTGCACTTGGCTACTCTGCTGCTGAATACGCATGCCCAATGTGGAATACATCTCACCACGTTAAAACAGTGGATGTGGCTCTTAATGAGACATGCCGCATCATCACAAGATGTCTACGCCCCACACTACTGGGGAAATTACCGTATATACTCGAGTATAAGCCGACCCAAATATAAGCCAAGGCACCTAATTTTACCACCAAAAAACTGGGAAAACATTGACTCCAGTATAAGGCGAGGGTGGGAAACTTCAGAAATAAAAATAGATACCAATAAAATGACATTAATTGAGGCATCAGTAGGTTAAATGTTTTTGAATATTTGCATAAAGCTCAAATTTAAGGTAAGACTGTCCAACTCTGATCAAATCATGATTCTCATCTTCTTCAATGTAAATGTGCTTATGTATCCTTTTACTAGTAATAGAGTAAAATAATACATGTAATAATAATAATAATAAATACAGGAAAATAATACATGTAATAATAAATAGAGTAAAATAGTAAATGCAATAATAATAATAAGATCAGAGTGAAATAATAAATGTATTATTATCAATAATAATAGAGTAAAATAAATGTAATAGCAACAATAATAGAGAAAAATAATAAATGCAATAATACCAATAATAATAAAGAAAAATAATAAATGTACCATATATTCTCGAGTATAAGCTGACCCAAATACAAGCCAACCAGGACCCTCACTTGAGTATAAGCCAAGGGGTTTTTTTTCAGTCTTGTAGCCAGCTTCTCGTCAAACGATATTTAGTATAAAAGGGAGCCGAAACAATATATTATATTAATATTATTGTACTTTTATCGCTCATTCATTAGCATGCAGTTGACTGATGGCCTAAGCTTTAATAAATAGCAGCAACAGTACGCAGCACTAACATTTTGTAATGCCCAATCAAATGGAAATATTAATATATAAATTTAATAGCTAAATGTAACACCTTTGGAAGATGCTGGAAGAGAGTGGGAAATAGGACACTGGAAACAACCTTCCACCCCGTGAGTTGAAAGGCTTAAATAAAAAGGCCTTTTAATGAAAAACTGAGATTTACCCAGAAATCGGTCCATCCTCCGGCTTGCCGTTGTCATCTGAAAACAAAGTGGGAAAAAGAAAGGGAAAAGGATGCATTAGAGGCCAAACACAGAGACATAGATTGGGACCATCTGATAGGTTTCGCCATTACCAAATGTCGGAATTTAGAGCATTTTGGATCCCCAGCTTGGCCAAGTCATAAATTACTATATTGTACTATATCAATATATTGTATTATTATTATTAATATTACATGTAATATATAATATATAATTAACATTATTATATTGTATTATTAGTATTATATTGTATTACAAAATAGTATTAATATTATATGTATATGTATGTGTATATGTATGTATGTGTGTGTGTGTATATATGTGTGTGTGTGTGTGTGTGTGTATATATATATATATATATAAATATGTGAGCCCCGGTGGTGAAGTGTGTTAAAGCGCTGAGCTGTTTAACTTGCAGGCCGAAAGGTCCCAGGTTCAAATCCTGGGAATGGAATGAGCGCCTGCTGTTAGCTCCAGCTTCTGCCAACCTAGCAGTTCGAAAAACATGCAAATGTGAGTAGATCAATGGGTACTGCTCTGGCAGGAAGGTAACGGTGCTCCATGCAGTCATGCCTATGGCCACATGACCTTGGAGGTGTCTATGGACAATGCCGGCTCTTCAGCTTAGAAATGGAGATGAGCACCAACCCCCAGAGTCGGACACGACTGGACTTAACGTCAGGGGAAAACCTTTACCTTTACCTACCATAGTATAATATAGTAATTTAATGCTTATATTGTGCTGTACTAATCATATATTGTATGTACATTTGATTTGTAAGCCGCTCTGAGTCCCCTCCGGGGTGCGAAAAGCGGGATATAAATGTAGCAAATAAATAAATAAATAAATGTGCCACATATTGTAGAACCAGTGGGGCAAAGGATGAAAGGGGAATCCTTTAAGTTTGGGGGTGGGCTAAAATGGGGAGAGGAGGGGTGGAGCAAGAATGAGTGCAAGGAAAGGGGGAGAAGGGGCAAGGGAGCAAGGAAGAGGGGTGGGAGCATCAACCATGCAGGTAAGCCAATAGCGTTGTTGTATGTATTCCGGGCTGTCTGGCCATGTTCTAGAGCAGGGGTCCCCAAACTAAGGCCCAGGGGCCGGATGCGGCCCTCCGAGGTCATTTACCTGGCCCCCGCCCTCAGTTTTATAATATAATATATTGCATATACATATAATATTGATAATAATATTATAATGTAAAACAATATAACACTAATAATAATACCATATAATAATATTGATTATATATTCTATATTACATATAATATTACTAATAATATTACAGTATAATGGTATAGTTCAATATCTATATATATAAAAGAGTGATGGCATCACGGCGACCCACAAAACAACAAAACTACAGGCCCTCCAACCTCGAAATTTGACAACACAACCCATCATCCACGCCTCTAGGTTGATACAACAAAAAGAAAAGGAAAATAAAGTCCTAATTAAAGAGAGAGGAATAATGGCTTTTATCCAATTGCTGCCAGTTAGAAGGCTAAGCTCCTCCAACTTGGTCTCCTAGCAACCCAATAAAAAATAATAAAAAACACTAAAAAATAATTTAAAACACTAAAAAATTAAGACAATAAAATACTATAATAACAGAAAATAACTAAAAATAATACAAGAAAATAATAAAATATAATAAATAAAAAGATAACTTACAATAAAGTTAATTTAAAAATACAAATATCGTCAAATAAAAATTGCACAACAATTTTTAACCAATACCACTACAACTCTGCCACAGCAACGTGTGGCCGGGCACAGCTAGTAGTAATATATAATGCTAATATTGTGCTATGCTAATAATATAATATATTGTATGTACATATAATTTGTAAGCCATTCTGAGTCCCCTTTGGGGTGAGAAGGGTGTGATACAAATGTAGTAAATAAATGCAGTAAATAAATAAATAATAAATTTTAGACAGGCTCACCCAGTCTGAAATGACTTGAAGGCACACAACAACCACAACAACAACAACAACCCTAATTAACTTGACTATCTCATTGGCCAGAAGCAGGACCACACTTCCCATTGAAATCCTGATAAATGTATATTGGTTAAAATTGTTTTTATTTTTAAATATTGTATTGTTCTTTGATTGTTGTTGTTGTTGTTGTTGTTTTTGCACTACAAATAAGACATATGCAGTGTGCATCAGAATTTGTTTGTATTTTTTTCAAATGATAATCCGGCCCCTCAACAGTCAGAAGGATTGTGGACCGGCCCTCGGCTTAAAAAGTTTGAGGGCCCCTGTTCTAGAGGTATTCTCTCCTGACGTTTCGCCCACATCTAGGGAGAGAATACTCTCCAACAACCCTATGATCCCGGCCATGAAAGCCTTCGACAACACAGGTAAGGCAATGCTTCAATGAAGGGGAGAGGAAGGGGCAGAACCAGGAGGAAAGGGGTCTGTGTGCCTTTGACACCCCCTTTGCCCCCATTGCACAGTCAGTGCAGCCCATTCTTCCTGCGATGAAGAAGAAGGGAAAGAGAAGCAGGTCTCAGGGTTGTGGCATGTCTTTCGGGCTGTGTGGACGTGTTCCAGAAATATATTCTCTCCTGACGTTTCGCCCACATCTATGGCAGTGGTTGTGAGGTATGGATAAGAAGAAGAAGCAGGTCTGTACTAAACCCTTTCCCGACTTTGGCCGCACCGGGCTCTGCTCTGCTTGCAAGGGATGGAGAGGCCAAGGAGAGGGGGCTGGGTGCCTCCTCTTCCCCCGCCCTCCCTGCAGACCCTTCCCCATTTATATATATATATATCTCCCCCCCAATATCTATGTCTCTCTCTCTCACCCCCGTAGAGCCACTGCTCCTCGTCCTCGTCGGCCTCCAGCTGCACCGCGGCTTGTTCCAGGTCCAGGTCCAGTTCCGTGGCAGACATGGCCCAGGAGGGAGGAGGAGGAGGAGGAGGAGGAGGAGGAGGAGGAGGGAGGAAGGCTTCAAGGCTGCAAAAGGGCTTTTTTGGGAGGGGGCTGCGTTTGCCTTCAGGGCCGGGGCCTTGCCCGCCTCCCTCCCTCCGCCATCCTCTCTCTCTGCTCCTGGAAAGGAGGGAGGGGGAGGAGGAGGAGGAGGAGGAGGAGGAGGAGGAAGGGTCTCTTCTGGGGGGAGGAAGAGGAGGAGGAGGAGGCCAAGGGAGGGGCAGCCGGGTCCTAGCGCCCGGCCAAGGAGAGGGAGGGAGGGAGGGAGGGAGGATGGATGGGAGGAAGGAAGGAAGGAAGAAGAAAAAGAGGGAGGAGAAAAGGAGGAGGGGAAAAAGAATGCAAGGAAAAAGAAAAGGAGGGGAGAAGAAGACGGAAGGAAGGAAAAAAGGAAGGAAGGAGAAAAGGAGGAAGGAAGGAAGAGTGAGGCAGAGAGGATGGAAGGAAGGAAGGAAGGAAGGAAGGAAGGAAGAAAAGAAGGAAGGAGAAAAGGAGGAAGGAAGGAAGGAAGGAGTGGAGGCAGAGAGGATGGAAGAAAGGAAGAAAGGAAGGAAGGAGAAAAGGAGGAAGGAAGGAAGGAAGGAAGGAAGGAAGGAAGGAAGGAAGGAAGAAAGAAAAGAAGGAAGGAAGGAAGGAGTGGAGGCAGAGAGGATGGATGGAAGGAAGGAAGGAAGGAAAGAAGGAAGGAGAAAAGGAGGAAGGAAGGAAGGAAGGAAGGAAGGAAGGAAGGAAGGAAGGAAGGAAGAGTGAGGCAGAGAGGATGGAAGGAAGGAAGGAAGAAAAGAAGGAAGGAAGAAAAGAAGGAAGGAGAAAAGGAGGAAGGAAGGAAGGAAGAAAGAAAAGAAGGAAGGAAGGAGTGGAGGCAGAGAGGATGGATGGAAGGAAGGAAGGAAGAAAAGAAGGAAGGAAGGAGAAAAAGAGGAAGGAAGGAAGGAGAAAAAGAGGAAGGAAGGAAGGAGAAAAGGAGGGGAGAGGGGATGGAAGGAAAGAGGAAGGAAGGAGAAAAGGAGGAGGGGAGAAAGAGGGGGAAGGAAGAAGGAAGAAAAGGAGGAAGTAAGGAAGGAGAAAAAGGAGGACAGGAGGAAGGAAAAGGGAAGAAGAAAAAAGAAGAGGAAAAGTGGATTGGAGAAAGGAGAAAAGGAGGGGAGGAAGAAAGGGTGGAAGAAGGAGGGAGGAAGGATGGGAGGAAAAAGGAAGAAAGGAAGGAAAGAAGAAAAGAGGGAGGGGAGGAAGAAAGGATGGCTGGATGGAAGGAAAGAATGAAGAAAGGAAGAAGGAAAAAGAAAAGGAGTAGAGGAAGAAGAAAGGTTAACCACCCCGAGTCCCCTTGAGGAGGAAGAAGAAAAGGGTGGGAAATAATTATTATATTAATTAAAGAGGGAGGCTGGAAGGAAGGAAGGAGAAAAAGATGGAGGAAAAGAGGAAGGAAGAAAGAAGAAAAGGAGAAGGGAAGGAAGAGAGGATGGAATGAAAGAAAAAGGAGGAAGAGAGGAGATAGGGGAGCATGGAAGGAAAAATGAGATGAGAGGATGGGTGGAAGGAAAGAAGAAAGGGAGGGAGGTAGAGAGGATGGAAGAAAAAGGAAGGAAGAAGACGGGAAGATGGAAAAGAAGGAAGCAAGCGAAGGAAGGTGGGAATGGAAAGAAGGAAGAGAAGGTTCGGGTCCCTCCTAAAGTGCGGCTTTCCCTCCTCCTTTTCCACTGATATAAACCCGAACAGCAAGAATAACAGGATTCGTATTTTCTTTGATCTAATTACGTTAGGGGTTTAACAATTGAGTCACAAGACGCAAAGATCTTTAGATTTTTTTTTATTTCAAAAACTTCAAGGCATAAGGTCCTCGTCTTTTTTTTTTATATAAGTGGCTATAATTTTGTAAACAGAAGAGAAGTGTTAAGGACTTGGATTTAAACGAGCTGGAACAAAAGCGCTACAAATAACATCCAACCCATAAACACAAAGGATGCACAACAGTTGCAGAACATGAACATGTGAATGTTAACCGTTGCTTTGCTCAAAGGGTGAGATATTTACACTGCTTCGATCTGATGATTATTTATTGCTCAATGCTAGTGTTTCCGGGTTAATAGGCTTGGTCAGTGTCGGGACGTGGAAATGTGATAGATATTCACAGTGTTGGACATTGACATCCAAACAAGAAAATAGGGTCCTGGATTTATTGGGAAGTGGCGACATTGGTTTAAAAAATGACTGCAATTTGGTATTATGGACGAAAAGAAAGAAAAGGCTCTATTCCAAGCTGCATTGCCATCAAATTCACAACCAGATCCACAGGTTACATAGAAAGAGGTGGTGGATGTGCGAGTTTTCTACGAAAACGACACAACCGCATAGAAAATAAATGGGATTTCAAGGGAGAAAGGTTAATAAAGCATATTCCTTGAATCTTAAGTTCATGCAGGGAATAGTTTGTCATGGGCTTCAAGCAGAACAACTCTAAAACAATGGATTCTCCAGATGTGTTGGACTCCGGATCCCAGCATCCTTGACTGTTGGTCAAACTGGATGATGGAGCTGCTGGAAGCTGGAGTCCAAAACGTTTGGGAGGACCAACGTTTTGGATACACTGATATAAAGAAAACTTGAAATGACAGAAGTTCCCAGTCAAATGTACAGCTGATAATAAAACCAATTTTGCCATCATGAAATGGGCACCTGCTTTGATAGGACATGAATAGGTGAGTTCCAGGCCTTTAAAAGGAGGGAATAACAGGATTGATATTTTCCTTGAATCCTAACTTCATGCAGGAAATAGTTTGCATTGGCTTCAAACAGAATGGCTCTAAAACAACGGATCCGCCAGATGCGTTGGACTCCGGATCCCAGCATCCTTGACTGTTGGTCGAACTGGATGGGAGCTGGAGTCCAAAACGTTTGGGAGGACCAATATTTTGGAAACACAGTCAGCAAGAATAACAAAATTCATATTTTCCGTTTTGCCCACGCAATGCCATAGCTTTCGATATTTGGTTTGGATGAGCCATTCAAGGCACTTTCTCCTCTCCTTTGACAATGTAACATGACTGTTGACCGAACCGCAGAAAAGTTCAGCCTGAAATGTAGACCATTTGAAATACTGGAGAGGAAAAACCACTGGAGCATGGTCCATAAAGCCACAAAAGACTTGGGAGCATACGGTTCAATGCATGTCATGCTTCCCACTTAAGCAGCATAACAGAACGCCTTAAGATGGATTTGCCTCTTACGTAGAACCGGACTCGGTTGTCATGTGTGTCTAGATTGAGAGAGATGGACTTCTATTTTATAGATATGACTAGGTAAAGATAACCAGAAACGCAGTCTGTTGTGGAATTGGAAGCAAGATCTTAAGACCAGTCTAGGAATCCACTGGAGCTTTACAGATAGTGAAAGCCTCCTGTACATGTAAGTCAATGAATCAATTACCCCAGTTTTATATAATAAGCCAACAATAAGGCAGACCCCTCTATTGCAGGCATGGGCAAACTTCGGCCCTCCAGAAGTTTTGGATTGCAACTCCCACAATTCCCAACAGCTGGAATTGTGGGAGTTGCAGTCCAAAACACCTGGAGGGCCGAAGTTTGCCCATGCCAGCTCTATTGTGTAACCAAGCTTCCACCGATTACAGTGGGGACTTTTTATATGCTATTGTCACACCAAAATGAGGAGGGAAACCTGTCTACAAATGTCATGTCCAGAACAAATATTGGCTACTATAGGAATACATTAAACCAGGGTTTCTTGTATTAGAAACGCCTCAGCAGGGATTGATGCAAGATGAGAATATGACCCCTTTAGAGAACAGAGTCTGGGATTCTAACCAGTCTGCAAAAAACAAAAACCTATACACATAGCCTAACATGAAAAGAAGAAAAAATTAACTGGAAGTCAGTCTCATCAATGCATTGGAGATACAAAACAAAATCAAAAAGATTTTTAGGGCACATTCTCCGTAAGAGGAACGTTAACATTTTGGATTTGGCACGGCATTACAAAGACTTGAAATTGGTCTGAAATACATCCATTAAAATCACCAAGCAAAGCAGACTTGGCGAGAAAGATGCGCGGCTAGGGCCTGGCATTGATTCCAAGGAGCATCAGCAACATGTGAGAAATTATGTGAAAAGACACTCCAGTTTAGAGGCAGATTTGGATGATTCGGTGTCTTTCCAAAGGAGCCAGCAATGAACCAAAGCCTAAGAAACACTGGTCATATCAGGCAATACACCATACGACCCTAGTTTTGGCAAGACACCACTCTCAAAAAAGCAAAACATAGCTGCATTCAATTTTTTGGGGCTTTGCAAGGCCTAACTCTGCTATCCGATTCTCCATCCCACAGAACATATAGGACGGGGCTCTTTTGCTGTTCAAGAGGACATTTTGCAGGCTGAAATTGCATTTTCTAGGGAAGGGGAGGCTCTTAGACATCTAATATTGACATTGCAACTAAGATTGGAACTACAGTGGCATATAATGCAGTTTGGAATGGCATTCTAGGGTGAGTAGAGACCCACATAATGCACTTCGATGCAGTTAAACTGCATTATGGGTGTCTACACTGACCCTATCACTCCGTTCCAGATTGCATTATACGTATATATAGTATACATCCAAGCGAAATAATAATAGAAGAGAACATCACCCAGGTCTATGTCTAGTTGGATTCCCTAGATACAATACAGATTTAGCCAGAGCTCTCGCATTGAAACATTACATCAATTCAGACGTCTTGTTTTACAAATAATATACCTGGTATATAAAGATTATAGTCACACCTGGGTTTTCTTTCTTCTTCCATGTACAACAGTGGTTCCCAACATTTGGGCCTCCAGGTGTTTTGGACTTTAGGTCCCACAGTTCCTAATCTGGGAGTTGAAGTCCAAAACACCTTGAGGCCCAAAAAGTTGGGAACCACTGATGCACAATAATGTTGACCTTTTGCAATACCAAATCACAATAATAAATTTGAAAAGCCATTTGGTTTGAAAAACCACAGAGAGCAAATCGCAATTCCATATAAATTCAAGGGGTTGTGAAGCACACCTCTGCAAATATATTTCCGTATTTTTGCACTTTCCACAAAGCGTGCTTGAACCCAACATTCGGTGGTCTGGAGCAACGCGTTATGGCTTCATTGTTATGGCACAAGAATGGCTCTGTACAATCAGAGGGATGCTGACAGATATCATCCGTAATAACTCTTAACGCAGAACAGTGGCAAAACACAAAAGGAATTATATTACATTGTTGTAAACCTTGGCATAACACCACACTTACTATACTATACAGTGAGGCAATATTTACACAACCATGGCGCCAAAGCAACTAACCCACAAACCTAAGATGAGCAACTTTGTAAGTGTGGTTCATGGCAACTCTAACGCAAGCAGATTATCAAACCATTTGACGGCCAAAAGGAGATGGCCAGATTAGACATTTGGATAAACAGACATCCATCCGGTTTGGAAACTAATAAGGCAGCATGCTTAGAGAACAAGTCGCATCGATATGACACTCGTAGTGGCAACCTTTGTCATTAAAAAAACACATAAGTTCCAAGAGTGCGCAAGGCAAGCCTCGTCGTTTAAAAAAAAATGTGCAAATTGTTTTCTTCTTAAAACAAGAAGGAAAATAACCGAGCAAGAAAGGTAACTCCAAAACACTTCTGTTTTTCTTTCTTGTAAAAAAAAAATCACAGCAAAAAGTAGACCATCTTCTCTCCCCATCCCCTACAAGGCACTACAGGTAGGAAATGACAGGTAACACGGAAGGTGATATAACACTGCGTTCCTCAGTCAGGCCGAAATATCGGGTATTTTGGTAAGAATTCTATGAGAATTACCTATAGAAGGAGGGGGAAAAATATAAAAGAGACATTAAGCAATGCATTTAGTTTTCATCGTACAGAACATCTGGCAACATACAAGGGCTTGAAAAAAAAGGACATGATGCGGTTTCATACCAAATCAGACTCTTGATCCATCTGGATGACTTTTATAAGCCAGGGTTTCAGGAAGGGGCCTTTTTTAGATTTAAAGACAGCACGAAATCAACACTGACTTCCTTTAGTGAAAACCTAGGTGTTCTTTTTGGGTCTAGATGCATCTCAAACACTGGTTTTCCATTTTTTAAATTTTTTAAAATAGTTTTTCAACTCTGTTTAATATGGGTTGTTGTGAGTTTTCGGGCTCCATGGCCATGTTTCAGAAGCGGGCTGTATGGCCATCTTCCAGAAGCATTCTCTCCTGACGTTTCACCCACATCTCTGGAGGGCATCCTCAGAGGTTGTGGAAACTAGGCAACTGGGGTTTATATATACAGTAGTCTCACTTATCCAACATTTTCTTAATGTTCTGGATTATCCAACGCATTTTTGTAGTCAATGTTTTCAATATATCGTGATATTTTGGTGCTAAATTCATAAATACAGTAATTATAACATAACATTACTGCGTATTGAACTACTTTTTCTAACAAATTTGTTGTATAACATGTTTTGGTGCTTAATTTGTAAAATCATAACCTAATTTGATGTTTAATAGACTTTTCCTTGATCCCTCCATATTATCCAGCATATTTGCTTATCCAACGTTCTGCCGGCCCGTTTATTTTGGATAAGTGAGACTCTACTGTATATATATATATATATATATGTGTGTGTGTGTGTGTGTGTGTATTAATGTCCAGGGTGGGAGAAAGAACTCTTCTCTGTTGGAGGCAAGCGTGAATGTTGCAATTTGACAGCTTGATTAGCACTGAACAGCTTTGCAGCTTCAAAGCCTGGCTGCTCCCTGCCTGGGGGAATCCTTTGTTGGGAGGTGATTAGCTGGCCGTGATTGTTTAGAACAGCTGCAAGGCTATTCAATGCTAATCAAGGTGATCAATTGCCACATTCCCACTTGCCTCCAACAGAGTTCTTTCTCCCATCCTGGACATCATTCTCACAACCTCTGAGGATGCCTGCCATAGATGTGGGTGAAATGTCAGGAGAGAATGCTTCTGGAACATGGCCATAAAGCCCGGAAAAGTCACAACAATTCAGTGATTCCGGCCATGAAAGCCTTCGACAACACTTTAGAATACTCATAGGGTCCCTTTAAATTGACAGGGAACCTGGAGACACAAACTCCTGGATGCTTCCATGTGTTGACTGTCCGCTAGATGGCAATACCAGCTCAGGGCAGATGGCGTTTTGGGCTCAAAACTTCCTTTTCCTATTCGTCAGCTCTCTCCACTTGTGCAAAAGGAAGGCAAAGTGGAAGCAAAGAGTTTTGGCAGAAACAATTAATTTCCTTTCATTCTGACAGGGAAGGTAAGTTGGAGCCTGCCTCCCCTTTAAATAGTAAAAGACATTGAGATGATGGACTCCTTTTGGGGAGAAAAACCAAAGCAGAACACCAGGATCCACCACAAAAGGAAGCTGAAAGTGAATCTCCGCTGCTCACAGATATTGCTGCCATTGAGACTCAACTGCGTCTCTTCCCATGTTGCTTCGTTGCAGAGGGAGGTCCCCATCTGCAATGATATTAATTAATATTGTCCTCAAAGGTTAATCATGCAATGTAAGAAGAGCCAAGTCACTGAACTGTAGATCTGAATATACTGACATAATAGCTGGGTCAAATAAAAGACTTCGATGAGGTTTCCTGTCATGTTGCACTACTCTCAGCCCCAAAATGTTTAGAAGTTTCAACCTAATCCTGCCAAACCCAAATGGAATATACCAGTGGTTCCCAACCTGTGGTCCGTGGACCTCCAGTGGTCTGCAGAACTAAAATGTGGTCCATGGCCTCACTGTTATTACTACGGATAATAACACAGCCCAACCAAAAAAATATTTGTTCTTGGTGTCTTCGTTTTTAGGTGTGATTTTGGGTGCTGATTCAGAAAATTGCATTGGATAGACCACATCAGCTCTAGATTATTAAATGTGGCTATCTATGGGGAAGCAGATGGTGACTACTGGATGGCATATGTTCTGTATCAGAAACTAGAGCTGATGTGGTCTATCCAATGCAATTTTCTGAATCGGAACCCCAAATAACCAAACCGAATGTAACCGAAAAACTGATTTGTAGCCCTTTGGAGAGTGGTTCCTGGTCAAAAAAAGGTTGGGAGCCACTGGTATATACTAATTAAATGAAGGTATATCCAGCCCAGAGGACTAGAGGCTGGTTTAAGAATTATAGCTGAAACATACATAGGTAGAGTGACATACAACTGCATAAGAAAAGAAAAGAACTTACATATTCCATCATATTGCTGCTTTCACATTTCCTTCTACTCAACTTCCAGTGCAAGCCAAGCTTAAAACAAGAAGTAACAGAATGTTTGCCATTATCGCCAGATGGACATAATACAAGCAATACAGCAATGAGGTTAAATGCTGCTCACAGTCCTCCATAAAGATAAAATGTAATAGATCATATTATAAATATTCAAAATCTATTAGATCAATTAGAAAGACTCAAAATTCAACCCTTTAAAATTAAGATATTTGCCTGCCTAGTAAGGAATGAACGTGAACCCTTTTACTCAAATGGATACAACAGAGCCACAGCTGAGAGCCACATGCTCCTTACCTTATGATATAATCTGTTATTTTCCCACTCTAGCAACTTCTGAATCGATCTTCTCGTCTAAGAAATAAAAACCAGAACCACGTCAGGATATGGATCCAAAACGGGAGCCACAGAAACAGCTGCCTTCAGTCCCAGATTGGGAGACTGTACATCAAAAGGACTGCACATCCTTCTATGGATCTGTGAACTTACTCTTTTGGTGAGACAGACAGCTGGCCAGAGGCTGCACCCCAAAGTACAACAGCAGCACAAACAGCCACAGAGAAGCCATTTCACGTTGATGGGCAGGTTCTTCCTCAAACACGCATTCACCCGACTGATGCTGGTCTTGAATTCTTCTGGCGCCACCTTAAAAACAGAGAAACGGTTAATAGTTTTTGGAAACTTCAACCGTGGAGTCCGTTGGAGGTTTCTAAGCAGAGGCTGGATGGATATCTGTCAGGAGGGCTTTGAGTGTGCTTTTCCTTCCTGGAAGTATGGGGTTGGACTGGATGGCCCCTGGGGGTCTCTTCCAACTCTAGGATGCTATGAGACTCTATATAAAGTGGAGAAAGCTTATGCTATGCAGCCCAAAAACCAAATATTCAAGCATCTACTATGGGATGCATCTAAATTGTAGAATTAATGCAGTTTGGAACCACTTGAACTGCCACTGGTCAATGCTATGGAATCAAGGGAGTTGTAGTTTGGTGAGGCAGAAGCACTCTTGGCCAGAGAAGGCAAAAGACCTTGCAAAACTACAACTCCAATGGTTCCGTAGCCTTGAACAATGGCACTCACTTAATGTAGCTTTCATAGAACTGGAAGAGACCTCATGGGCCATCCAGTCCAACCCATTACCAAGAAGGAAGAAATTAAATTCAAAGCACCCCGACAGATGGCCATCCAGCCTCTGCTTGAAAGTCTCCACCACACCAAAATGCGTGCAGATCCCAGTAGGGTGGCCTTTTGCAGTTATTATTATTATTATTATTATTATTATTATTATTATTATTATTATTATTTTATTATGACACAGCAAACAAGATAGATATGCTGGATTTCATATCACAAAATCACAAGTTGAACACTTCCCAAGTGTCTAGGACTGTGTGATGTATTTTCGGATGATGCGCACAGATGGTTTTTATCCTTTAGACTGCTCCACCATTTTATTTCCCTGTTTCCCCCTATTCCTATGTCTCTCTCTCCCGAGTTTTTAATTAAGTGTTCATGTGACCTGCCCTGGTTTTCATTGTTTTTTCCGATTTGGGTTGTAATATATATTCGATGATTTTGCACTGTTATATTGTGTTATGATTTGCTGTTTATTTTGTTATATTGTATGGTGTCTGGGCATGGCCCCATGTAAGCCGCCCCGAGTCCCCATAGGGGAGATGGTGGCGGGGTATAAATAAAGTTTTATTATTATTATTATTATTATTATTATTATTATTATTATTATTATCCCAGCAGGGTGGCCTTTTGCAGTTGCATCATTATTATTATTATTATTATTATTATTATTATTATTATTATTATTATTATTATCTGCCTTGATATTCTGAGTTCTATGGCTGTGTGGAAGGGACCTCAGTTGATGGTTGGGAAACTATATGCAAAGTGGAGAAGGCCGAGGTCCAAGAGATGTTCTTCCGCCCTGGAAGACTTCAATTCCTTCCCATGGACAACAAGCAAAAAGAGAATAAAAGAACTTTGGAATCAGTCTGGTTTGAAAGGAAGAGGAGAAAAACACTCAAAACGCAGCCAGACGGCGCTGTCAAAGACCAGTCCCTTCCAGGCCCATAAAAGGGACGGAGGGCAGGACCATAACCTTTTACAACAGGATGCCAGGAACAAGCAAAGGCCAGCAGGCCTCTGGGTCCGAGGAGGAGGAGGAGGGCCCTATCAATCACACCTTGGGGCCGGACCCCAAAGCCCAGGCTCCTTTTTATGGCCTCCTCCGTGGCTGCCCTGCAATCCCAGACCCATTTCCCCTCCTCACGGAATTAGCCCTCATTGTTGTCCAAGCTCCAGGCAGGAAGCAAGGCCTTTCCCCCATCCTCCGCAAAAGGATCCCCGATTGCTCCAGGTGACAGGAGAGCAGAGGGCTGAGATTTAGGGCTGGAGATGCGGATCCAGGAAAAAAGCTTGCCCCAGCATGCAGGCTACGGGGAAGAGTGCAAAACCCTTTAAAATGAACTGAAAAGTGGCAAGTATTAGAAACTTGTCAGGATGGACTGAGGAAAAAGAAGAAACCTTCTATATGGGATATTGTACTGTCCCCTTTTCTTGTTGTAAGGAACTTCCATTTCTTTTCTGGTTAAAAAAAAGTCCTAACAGGACTCCATCATTGGGTTGCTGTGAGTTTTCCAGGCTGTAAAGCCAGATGCAATGTGCCAGCAAGCCATAATGAAAGCAGCTCTGTGTGTGTGTGTGTGTATTTATATATAACACACACACATCCCTTCACAGGGTTTCTTAGAGGTTGTTTTGCTCGTTGCCTTGAAATATAGAGGACAGCATCTGGTATTGGATTCCAGTGATTCCGGCCATGAAAGTTTTCGACAATACAAGGACTCCATCATCTCAATCTCTCGGTCTATCCAAAAGGAAACAAAAAGTATCTTTACTCTTTAAAGCAGAGGTTCCCAGCTGGTGGGATTGTGTGATCGAATACAACAGCCAGCATAGTGATATTGTTCGCTGTGTACTAATCATGTTGTGTATCTAATAATAATAATAATAATAATAATAATACTCTGTTACAATCCAGTAAAGGTGGTCACCGTGGTGATTGGCACACTGGATGCAGTGCCTAAAGACCTTGGCCTGCACTTAAAAACAATTGACACTGACAAAATCCCCAGCTGTCAGCTGCAGAAGGCCACCTGACTGGGATTTGCATGCATTATTCGCCGATACATCACACAGTCCTAGACACTTCGGAAGTGTCCGACGTGTTATCCAATACAACAGCCAGCAGAGTGTCTGCTGTGGACTCATCTTGTTGTGTTTCAAATAATAATAATAATAATAATAATAATAATAATAATAATCTATATGGGAAGAGGAAGTATAATATTGGGTATTGATGTTCTATTTTGGTTTTTCTCCCCCCAAAAGTCAAAATGGGCCTCCATTATCTTAATGCTAACCAAAGTGGCCAATTGCAACATTCACTCTTGCCTCCAAGAGACAAGAGTTTCTTCTCCCACCTGGGGCATTCCACAAATATATAAAACCCTGCTTGCCTAGTTTCCAACACACCTCACAACCTCTGAGGATGCCTGCCATAGATGTGGGTGAAATGTCAGGAGAGAATGCTTCTGGAACATGGCCAGACAGCCCGGAAAATTCACAATAACCCAGTGATTCCGGCCATGAAAGCCTTCAACAACACAATAAAGCATTTGTACTATTGAAAGAATGACCTATATGAAAGAGGGGAAGATAATATGGGATACAGGAGCTCTTGTTCTTATTGTAAGGAATTTACAAAGTGACCTTAAAGCCATTCATATAGGGAAGAGGAAAGATAATATGAGATATTGATACCCTGATCTGTTTTTCCCTTGTTCCTTATTGTATGGAATACGCCTCTACCCTTTCTTACTTCTTTTCCCACATAAGAAGAAACAAAAAAAGAGGCTTTAAAAAACGATTTAAAGCAGATGCAGGCTCCGGCTTACCTTCCCCGTCAAAATCGAAGGGAATTCTGTGTCGAACCTGTTGCTCAAGCCGAACCTTCAAGATAAAGAAGAAAAGGGGTTTCCAAATAATGGACATCACAGAGTCATGATTCAACACTGAATGAAACGCCTTAAGCGATCAGGGAAATCGGGTATTGATAAGGCATCTCCTATTCCATTTTGTCCAATCATCTCTCTGTAAATCTTGACATTTCCCATCTCTCATTTTGGTGGGCAAAACCACATCCTGCGCTAGGAAATTTCACAAGTTAATTGGCAACCGAATAGACGAAGTATTTCCTTTCCTATCTTGCAACATGTCTCTGAACGAGTAAATATATAGACATAAAGAGGGCAGGAAGACATCATTCCACCATGTCTCCTGTGTCAATATAAGAATATAATACATATATGAGGCAGAAGACACCCTTGTATGTATGCGTGTGTGTGTTTGTTTATTTATTTATGACATTTATATCCCGCCCTTCTGATCCCAAAGAGGACTCAGGGCAGCTTACAAGTTATATGTACATACAATATATTATATTATTAGCATAGCACAATATAAGCATTATATATTACTATATTGTACTATATGCCTATTCTGCAATATTATTAATATTACATGTAATATATAATATACAATTAAAATAGTGTATTATGATGATGATGATGATTATATTGTATTACATATATATATATATATATATACACACACACACACACACACACAAAAATATATTTGTGTCAGGAGCGACTTGAGAGACTGCAGGTCACTTCTGGTGAGAGAGAATTGGCCGTCTCAGGGGATGCCTGGATGTTTTGATGTTTTACCAATTGCTCTTACTAGGTATTACATTATTTTAAAATGTTGGAATTTTAAACATGTTTGTTAATTGCTGTTATATTGGTTTCCTGTATTTTATATTATGTATATGTATGTATTGTTTTTTATGATGTGTAAACCGCTCTGAGTCCTTATCGGAGATAGAGCGGTATATAAATAAAGTTTTGTTGTTGTTGTTGCTACCATCCTTGTAAGAGGCTACTCTTATGTCCCTGCATGGGGAGCTGGAGCTGACAGAAGGAGCTCATCCGTGCTC
This sequence comes from Anolis carolinensis, assembly GCF_035594765.1. NCBI lineage: Eukaryota > Metazoa > Chordata > Lepidosauria > Squamata > Anolidae > Anolis > Anolis carolinensis. The sequence continues at coordinate 21,824,047 of NW_026943823.1, forward strand.
TCCCCGGGTTGGATTCGAGCCGGCAACCTTCAGATCAGCAACCCAACCTTCAAGTCAGCAGTCCTGCCAGCACAAAGCTTTAACCCATTGAGCCAGCGGGGGATTCAATGCCAATGCCAGATTCAGACAATAATAAAACACAATATTATAAAACTATGAAAACATATACAGAGACAATCTGGATGTGTTACTTTTGGACTTCAGCTCTCAAAATTCCAGTTAAGATATCTGGGGATTTCTAGTTCAAAAAAGTAATATTTTCATTCCCTGAATGAAGCTGTCTGATCAAAGTTGTTATGTGCCTTTAAGTCATTTGTGACTTATGACGAGCCTAAAGTGAGTGTCATAAGGTTTTGTTGGTGAGATTTGTCTAAAGGGGATTTGTCTTGTCTTCTTCTGATTTACCCAAGGTTGCGTAGCAAGTTAAACAAAAAAAGGCATAAGGGTGTCTGTTTTTATTGTTTTTTTTATTGTTGTTTTAAAGCTAAGTGTATTGTTTTAATCTATTTCTGTAAACCGCTCCGAGCCAAACTGGGAGTAGCGGTATACAAGTCTAATAAATAAATAAAAACAAATAAATAACGATATCCACTTTTGGGTTATTTTTCACTGTCATGTTTTAGTGAGGTTACCTTCCAATCTTGGGAGAAAGATGGGGATTGAGTGAATGAGGCTCAGCTCTACACCTGGTTACTTCAAATGCCACCATCTGTGTGACTGAATCTATTCTGAGATTTAGTCTGAACATTAAAATAATAAATAAAATAATATTAAAATAAGAATAACATTAAAATAATAAATTTTTTTACCTCTAAATAATAATAATAATAATAATTATTATTATTATTATTATTATTATTATTTTATTTTTGTACCCCGCCACCATCTCCCCAGAGGGACTCGGGGCGGCTTACAGATATAAAACCAACATACAATAACACCAAATACCAAAACACACAAATAAATTTAAAAGGCATTAAGAATCACAATCATTATAAAACACTTGAGAAACACAGCAAACATAAAATGAGCTGGGCAAATAACCTTTCCAATGATTAAAACTTATCAAAGGCCCCTTGATCTGGTCATGTAAGTGTTATTTATTGTTATATTGTATTATTTTACTTTGTTTAATAATGTGTTATTATGTTGTGATGTAATGTTTGCGTTGCTTTTATGACTGTAAACCGCCCTGAGTCCCATCCGGGAGATAAGGCGGTATATAAATAAAGTTTTATTATTACAGTAGAGTCTCACTTATCCAACACTCGCTTATCCAACGTTCTGGATTATCCAACACATTTTTGTAGTCCGTGTTTTCAATACATCATGATATTTTGGTGCTAAATTCGTAAATACAGTAATTACTACATAGTATTGCTGTGTATTGAACTACTTTTTCTGTCAAATTTGTTGTATAACATGATGTTTTGGTGCTTAATTTGTAAAATCATAACCTAATTTGGTGTTTAATAGGCTTTTCCTTAATCCCTCCTTATTATCCAACATATTTGCTTATCCAACGTTCTGCCAGCCCATTTACATTGGATAAGCGAGACTTATCCAACACTCGCTTATCCAACGTTCTGGATTATCCAACACATTTTTGTAGTCAATGTTTTCAATACATCGTGATATTTTGGTGCTAAATTCGTAAATACGGTAATTACTACGTAGCATTACTGCATATTGAACTACATTTTCTGTCAAATTTGTTGTGTAACATGATGTTTTGGTGCTTAATTTGTAAAATCATAACCTAATTTGATGTTTAATAGGCTTCTCCTTAATCTCTCCTTATTATCCAACATATTCGCTTATCCAACGTTCAGCTGGCCCGTTTACGTTGGATAAGCGAGACTCTACTGTATTATTATTATTATTATTATAAAGGTAAAGCACCAGCTGAGCTTGATAACATTAAGCCAATTACTACTGATAGTATGGGCCGAAGTTTGCCCAAACCTGGTGTAAAGTAAGGAAGTGGAGTGACTCAAGGCTGGCCCAGGCCCCGCCCCTCTCGCGGAAGCCCCGCCCCCTCTCCTAGCCCCGCCCACTCACACGGTGAGGTGCCCGGCTCCCCTCACGGCGACGGGCTCCGGGGCGTCGCGAGGCCTGGGCATCTCGGGGCCGCTCCTCCGCGCGGCCTGGCCCTCGTCCTCGGGCGGAGAGAGGGGCAGGGGCCGCCCGGGGCCGCGGGGCTCGCTCCCCTCCTCTTCCTCCTCCTCCTCCTCCTCCTCTTCTTCCAGCTCGTAGATGGTGTCGAAGTCCGCCATGTTGGGGAGCAGGACGCTCATCGCCGCCGCCCCCTCCCTGCGCGCATGCGCCGCTGCGCCCACCACGCGCCAGGCCGAGGCAGCAAACGCGCATGCGCCCGGCAGATAACGGAAAGGCATTCCGGGCAGGAAACAATCAGGGCCAGCTAACACCTCCCAACAAAGGATTGCCCCCTAGGCAGGCTTTGAAGCTGCCAGGCTATTCAGTGCTAATCAAGGTGATTAATTGCGACATTGACACTTGCCTCCAACGGATAAGAGTTTTTTCTCCCACCCTGGACATTATTATTTATTTACAGTAGAGTCTCACTTATCCAACATAAACGGGCCGGCAAAAAGTTGGATAAGCGAATATGAAGTTTTACTGCTCAGTTTAATGTTTTATCTGATTTGTGCTGTCGTGTCTGGGCATGGCCCCATGTAAGCCGCCCCGAGTCCCTCCGGGGAGATGGGGCGGGATATAAGAATAAAATTATTATTATTATTATTATTATTATTATGTTGGATAATAAGGAGAGATTAAGGAAAAGCCTATTAAACATCAAATTAGGTTATGATTTTACAAATTAAACACCAAAACATCATGTTAGACAACAAATTTGACAGAAAAAGTAGTTCAATATGCAGTAATGCTATGTAGTAATTACTGTATTTACGAATTTAGCACCAAAATATCACGATGTATTGAAAACATTGACTACAAAAATGCGTTGGATAATCCAGAACGTTGGATAAGCGAGTGTTGGATAAGTGAGACTCTACTGTATGTTGGATAATAAGGAGAGATCAAGGAGAAGCGTATTAAACACCAAGTTAGGTTATGATTTTACAAATTAAGCACCAAAACATCATGTTATACAACAAATTTGACAGAAAAAGTAGTTCAATATGCAGTAATGTTATGTTGTAATTACCGTATTTACAAATTTAGCACCAAAATATCACGATGTATTGAAAACATTGACTACAAAAATGTGTTGGATAATCCAGAACGTTGGATAAGCGAGTGTTGGATAAGTCTCGCTTATCCAATGTAAATGGGCTGGCAGAACGTTGGATAAGCAAATATGTTGGATAATAAGGAGGGATTAAGGAAAAGCCTATTAAACACCAAATTAGGTTATGATTTTACAAATTAAGCACCAAAACATCATGTTACACAATGCTACGTAGTAATTACCGTATTTACGAATTTAGCACAAAAATATCACGATGTATTGAAAACATTGACTACAAAAATGGCTTGGATAATCCAGAAGCTTGGATAAGCGAGTCTCTACTGTGTATGAATTTTGTGCAATCACTTTATATGCAAATATTCCAAAATCTGAAAACAAAGCATCTTACCACATGTGTGTGTGTGGATATATATATATATATATATATATATATATATATATGAATTTTGTTATGTCACTTTATATGCAAATATTCCAAAATCTGAAAACAATCCAGAATGCATTCTGGACAAGCATGATCAACCTATGCTCTCTTGGCCCCAAACCTTTCATAATCCAAATTAAAAGAGAAGTTTAAAATGTTAGAAATATATTCCCAAGTATATTATTATATTCTTAAATATAAGCTGTATGAGTTAAAGCAGTTATTTTTATCTGCTTCAAGTGGGTTTTGCTCTGGAGTTTTGCAAGAAGGCACTCAATTCCTTCAATACATACCGTTAATACATATTTTCAAAAACATTTTTTTCAGAATATTTGGAAGAATATACATTGAACTGTGAGAAAAGGCCGGTAGCAGATGCAATAATAGGGTAAGAAATTATTATTATCTGTGTGAGTTAATGCAACAGTATGGATCCAGTTTAACTGGGATTTACCCCCCCCCCCCCCAAAAAAAAACAATTTTGCAAAACTCAGGGAATGAGTTTTATTTTTATTACATTTATATCCCGCCCTTCTCACCCCAAATTATATTTACATGCAATACATTATATTATTAGCATAGTACAATATTATTATAAAATTACTATATTTTACTATAGCAATTATATTGTAATATTATTAGTAATATTACATACATTTAATATATACTACATAATTAATATTATATTGTATTATTATCAGTATTATATCATAATACATTATAATATTATCAATATTATATGTATATACAATCTACAGTAGAGTCTCACTTATCCAACATAAACGGGCCAGCAGAACGTTGGATAAGCGAATATGTTTGATAATAAGGAGGGATTAAGGAAAAGCCTATTAAATATCAAATTACATTATGATTTTACAAATTAAGCACCAAAACATCATGTTTTACAACAAATTTGTCAAAAAAAAGCAGTTCAATACACAGCAATGTTATGTAGTAATTACTGTATTTACGAATTTAGCACCAATGTATTGTAAAGATTGACTACAAAAACATTGACTACTAAAAGGCTGACTGCGTTGAATAATCCAGAACGTTGGATAAGCGAATGTTGGATAAGTGAGACTCTACTGTACTATATTATTATATATTATTGTAAATTATATTGAATATTATATACTACATATATAAAATATAATTTAAAATAATATATATTATTATAATATATTGTATATGCGTATAATATTAATAATATTATTTTGCAATAAAATATAATAATACTGTAATACAATATATAGATATGGTACAATATGGTAATTTATTGCCAGCATTGTGCTATGCTAATAATATAATATATTGTATGTAAATTTAATTTGTAACCCTGCAGTTACTCATAAGGTGTTCCTTTTTGCCCTGGCAGCTCAGAAAATCTGGGCAAAACTGATCTCCGATGTCGCGGTTGACTGTGCTGGGGATGCTTTTAACTAATAGTGGTTTTTATATCCAAGGTGTTCCCTGCTTGGATTTTAATAATACTGTACTTACTTGGTTTTATCTTGTTTTTAATTATGTTGGTGCTAATCCATGAAATATGCAGTATTTGAAGGGCATATCCTGACATCGATATTTTCAGCATTTTAATGTTTTAATGATTTATATAGGGTTTTAATGGCATGTTTTATATTGTATTTGATGGTCTGGCTTTTGTGTATTTGTTTGTTTGTCTTGCATGCAAAAGACCTATGGTCTAAGCATTAAATAAATTTGGATTTGTAAGCCGCTCTGAGTCCCCTTCGGGGTGAGCAGGGTGGAATATAAATAAAATAAATAAATAAATAAATAAATACTATAGTATATATATATATATATATATATATATATATACACACTAGCTGTGCCCGGCCACGCGTTGCTGTGGCAAAGTGGTGGTAGTATTGGTTAAAAATTGTTGTGTAATTTTTATTTGACGTTATTTGCATTTTTTTATTAATTTTATTGTAAGTTATATTTTTATTTATTATATTTTATTATTTTCTTGTATTATTTTTAGTTATTTTCTGTTATTATAGTATTTTATTGTATTAATTTTTTAGTGTTTATTATTATTATTATTATTATTATTTTTTGGGTTGCTAGGAGACCAAGTTGGAGAAGCTTAGCCTTCTAACTGGCAGCAATTGGATAAAAGCAATTATTCCTCTCTCTCTAATTAGGACTTTATTTTTCTTTTCTTTTTGTTGTATCAACCTTGAGGCGTGGATGATGGGTTGTGTTGTCAAATTTCGAGGTTGGGGGCCTGTAGTTTTGTTGTTTTGTGGGTCGCCATGATGCCATCACTTTTATATATATATATATATATATATATATATATATATATATATATATATATATAAAGCATAGTAGCATGCTATGCCAATTACACACACACACACATGTATATATAAACAAAACTTTTTTATTATGTTTTTGCAAAACTCTTGTTCCTCTCCAAGAGATGAAAGAGACCTGGACATTTGTTTAGGGCTTGTAAATGCCAAACCAATTGGTTTGTGTTTTCTGAATGTGAAAAAAGAAAGAAAGAAAAAAAAAAGGGGGGGGGGTTCCCAGCAATGATAGGATCTGGTTGTCCTTTTGTATGTTGTGTGCGGCTCCCATTGACACCTCCATGGAGTTTAGGGAGCTGCCGCTTTCAAGGGGTCTTTTGTCCTCCCAGTTTGTCCCCAAACACATCAAAAACAACCCGGGAAGATCTGAAGGAAGGTAGGAAGGAAGAAACCCCTCCAAAGGAGGAGGAGGAAGATTGCCCAGAAGCCCCTGCTATTAAGCACAGGCCCCTTTTAATATGAAATAAAAAGCTGGTTAATCATTGATCCCCAATAATGGGAACTGAACCTCATTTCTTGCATCCAAAAGGAATGGACCCAACGGTTTTGTGGGTTGGCCAAATCCTGCAAGGCCATTTTCATATTCCTATTTATTTATTTATTTATTGTATATATTTTGTTATTTATTTATTTATTTATTTCTAGCATTTATATCCCGCCCTTCTCACCCGAAGGGACTCAGGGCGGCGTACAATAATGGCAACAATTCGATGCCTATACACAGTTAAAACACACAGTATATAAAACAGATAAAATTATCAATACAATATAAAAATATAAAAGATTTAAACAAAAGGTTAGATCCATTCATCCAAGAAGCCTCATGTTAGAGTCAAAATCAGTCCATGTCGTTTTTGCCATTTATTCATTATTTTATTTGTGTGAGTATGTGTGTGTGTGTTTAATTAATTTATGGAGCCTCCAGTGGCCTAGGGGATAAAAGCCTTGTGACTTGAAGGTTGGGTTGCTGACCTGAAGGCTGCCAGGTTCGAATCCCACCCGGGGAGAGCCCGGATGAGCTCCCTCTATCAGCTCCAGCTCCATGCGGGGACATGAGAGAAGCCTCCCACAAGGATGGTAAAAACATCAAAACCTCCGGGCAATGTTCCCTGGGCAACGTCCTTGCAGACGGCCAATTCTCTCACTCCAAAAGCAACTCCGGTCGCTCCTGACACGACAATAATAATAATTTATATTTCTTTTGATTGCCTATACAGTAGACTTTCATTTATCCAAGCTAAGTGGGCCGGCAGAAACTTGGATAAGTGAATATCTTGGATAATAAGGAGGGATTAAGGAAAAGCCTATTAAACATCAAATTAGGTTATGATTTTACAAATTAAGCACCAAAACATCATGTTATACAATAAATTTGACAGAAAAAATAGTTCAATGCGCAGTAATGTTATGTTGTAATTACTGTATTTACGAATTTAGCACCGAAATATCACGATATATTGAAAACATTGACTACAAAAATGGCTTGGATAATCCAGAAGCTTGGATAAGCGAAGCTTGGATAAGTGAGACTCTACTGTAGTATATGTTTTTATTTATTTTGTGCGTAATGTATATATAATTTACATTTTATTTAATTGCAGTGGAGTCTCACTTATCCAACATAAACGTTGGAGAAGTGAAAACGTTGGATAATGAGGGATTGAGGAAAAGCCTATTAAATATCAAATTATGTTATGATTTTACAAATTAAGCACCAGAACATCATGCTTTACAACAAATGGACAGAAAAAAGCAGTTCAATACACAATAATTACTATGTTGTAATTACTGCATTTATGAATCTAGCACCAAAACTTCACAATGTATTGAAAAATTGACTATAAAAACATTGACTACTAAAAGGCAAACTGCATTGGATAATGCAGACCGTTGGATAAGTGAATGTTGGATAAACAAGACTCTACTGTATTAAAACAGTATTAAACATCATTAAAAGGATATAAAAACACAGCAGACCCTGACAACCTTAAAAACCTTTAAAAGCCAAGGCATGATTTCTCTCCCTCCTTTCTCTGGGAGCCTCTGTATTAGATAACCCTGTATATACATATATATTATTTACCTCTTGCGCTTTGTTGTTTTATCTGTAAAACGGGAGATAGACCCTCTTTTCCTGTGCTTCTGAGGCTGTTATCTGTTTCCTCTGGATCTGGATCTGGCTCTGGCTCCGATTAGATCATGTTCTGCCGACCGACTGGACCTTTGCAGACTTGGCAAGGGGCTGGCAAAAGGTCATTGGAGATAAGGTTGAAATTGCAGAGATAATGTTTTTT